>NC_133137.1:18781139-19029843 GCF_048418815.1 Hemitrygon akajei
AGAGGGACCACCAAATTAAAAAAAAATACAATTTATACAATTAACTTAAAAAAATTAAAATAATTCAGTATTTACAGGACAATATTTAAAGGGTCATGTTTGAATAAAAAACAATTTGACAGAATGTCTTTCCTGCATGATTTTTTAAAATATAGTAGAATTAATTCAGTGTTCTACCAATCTACCTAGATGAAAGAATCCTTTAAATCCCTACACATGCTTATCTCCACCAGGTCAATAATTGCCTTTTCTGCTAGAGCAACATCACTCCTGATCACTACATAGCACTCATACTAAAGTGTGAATTGAAAGTGACCAGAGGATTTAGATTGTACTTTGAGTGTGGCTTTTTCCTTTCATTTGCCCAAAAAATTGATCAATTTCTCATGGGAAGTTCACTGCTTGGGAGCGGGCCTCAGAGGGCTTATTGTGTTTGCTTTCCTTGGCTGAAAAATCTATAACAAGGAGTCATGGGCACCGGATAAGGGTTGCCTGTTTAAATTTGACAAATTTCTTTACAAAGAATTCTGAATTCTTTGTAATTCACTACAGGGTAATCATGGTTTTTATTTGTTGAGTAGATTCAGGACCGAGATCTGTGAACTTTTGGAATGTAGGGGAAGCAATAAATATGTGGGAGTGGAGTTTAGATGAAAGGTTGCCAGAGATGTATTTGAATTTCAGAACAACCTTCAGGGTTATTTGCCTGCTCAGGTTCTGATATCTTGTATAAAAGCAAACATACTTCAATATAAATTACAACTTGCTTACATATAAAACATGGAGAGAACTATAATTATTCTAGAGACTGAATACTACTTGATGGCCTAATGATAAACTTACAATGAATATTTGACAGATCAAATGTACTTAAGAAATTCTGCATAATGTATTGTTACTTTAAATTTCTGCCTTCCTATATTAGATTCCTTGTTTGAAGCTCTTTCACTGTGCATCAGAAAATATTCAGAACTGTCAGAAAATGACTGAGAAACTGAAATTTACTGGGCTTATATTACAGCTTTACAAAATAGGGAATCAGAACAGGGATTTTTAAACAAATGCTACCAAAGTTTCTAAACCTCTAAAGAATTATTATTCTACCCATTCCAGAAGCATTTAAAGTGAAAAGGGGCCTAGTAGATCAGGAACTCTTTCACATCAATCATCCAATTCCTGAAATAATTACCTGCAATGAAATTCATTGCAAATGCCAAAGAATAGGAGATTCCCCTTCATGTTCATGGTTCCCTGCAGTTGTATTTTTTTATCTGTCGCTATCACTTGCATTTCATACCTATGACTGAAGCTGAGTATCTTGAAAGAGAATGCCTACATACTGTAACTAGCAGGCTTATTTATGTTGTGGTGAAAGAAAACTCTTCAATGCTTCTCCTCTCCTGTTTACGACACTAAATAGTGTGGAGCGTTGAAACAGTTATACCTCAATCCCTGAGCGTTATGATTTAATCAAGCCAATGTACCTTGGTCCTTATACTTTTCTAAAAATTAGCAGGATTGGGAATTTTTAAATCTATACATTGAGAATCTGGTTTTTGTTCTGGTCTGAATGCATTTGCCACAAATGGTTTGAAAGATTTTGATTTAGTATCAAACAACAATTTGTAGAAATAATTACCAATTTACTCTTCTCAGTTGGTAAGGGAAACTCTCCCTCCATCTGAAAATAATGAAGCTTCAACAACAGTAATGATTTCATACTATAACACAGCCCTATCTTCATTTTTCAGAGGTCCAAATTTTGTTACCCAGTATTTGTTGAAATAGATTATAAACAACTATATTTCCTAAGTTATTTACAATAACCTCATAATTTGTAGAAATTGAGATTTTACTCAAAGCACCATGCTGAACACAATTTTCACATCTACTTTCAGTAGAAATGCTATAATTAACTTGACCAAATATACACGTGAAAATGTGATGGACACATGAAAATGAAGCGTGTAATTTGAAATACTATTTTAGTCATTGTGCAAGAACAATTGCTCCCATTTATTTTTTTTCCAATTTTCATATCTGCATCCTCTAAAACAAATCAGTATCTGGTCCATTGGTAAACATTTTGTAATTGTAATTCAGCTTGAAAGTTCAATATCTTTTCCTTTACAGCCAAGAATCTTGTTTTACCATTTACTCCGCTTTGAAAATTTCCTGTCATTATACCTCATCAAGCAGGAGTAACATTCACTGAATGGTATTTTCTTACTTTAGAGTGAACCACCATCCTGCAAAAATAAAATTGTGTAATAAGAATTTAACCAGGAATTAATTAAATAAAGCTTATAGAACACTGAAATTGACGACATGTTTAATGATGCAACCTGACCTTAATTATAACCAAACTTAAACAGCCTTGTAACTTTTTCCTTTATAATAACTCATAATAACCTGTGTTTTTGTTCCATTAAAACAAAACAAATAAGAGAGAATAATATTGGGCTCACTTATTCTGGGTCTGGCTCACTGCTGGACTCTCCATTCCCAGCTTTCACCTGCTAGCACTTACATGGGCCAGTTACAAAGTGTAAAATGAGTTACCAACATCTCCTTCCCCACCACCAAATTCAAGTCGTGTTCTGCTGCTGGATTGTATAATAGATCGGAATATCGATTACTCCATCCTAGATATACAGCAAGTCCTTGTATGCCTGGGGCTTACTAACTTACTGGAGTCTGGAGGACAATAATTCTCTTCACAGCAGCCTCTAGTTTCTACCAGCTCATCTCAACCAGCTATAAGCAGAATATTCATCACAAATCGTCAGTGAGAAAAGGACAAATTCCTCTATTATGCAGGTCAGTAATAAGCTGAGAGTGAGTAATGAAGGTTTAATTTCTCCCAAAATCACATCTGAGAAAGAGGGCTGAATAGAAGAAAGAATTAGTTGAAGGATATGTAAATCCTGCCAGTCACTTGAACTGTTCGTATTTAATTTTACAATTCATCTTACAAAAGAATCTTCAGCAAAGAAGTCAATCTTACTGTGCTTTCCGTTTTGAAAAGCTGACACAGAAAGCAGGGAAGGAAAATGATTAGAGAAGAGCCTTTAAGATAAGATTAAATCAAGCATAAACCACACACACAAGTTTACCGATTTCAGATACAATTCTTTGCACAGCTCCGCTCTAGCTAAATCACAGATCAGGCTGTTTCATCACTCCTATATTTCATAATCTGGATGAAACTTTAGAATCAAGATTTTGCAAATCACAGAAACCAAAAGAAGCCACCAATTTTAGAAACTGAGAAAAAGAATAAAAAGTTTCATCTCCTTCAGGAGGATTTATATTTGAGCAATGATTTCAAAGAAGTCATACCAAAAGCAGTTCACAATGATTTCACAACAGTTTTTGGTTAAAAGAAACACAAATACAGTGTAAAAAAAAGATCTACTTCAAGACAGAATAGTTTTGTCTTTTATTTTCTGCAGTGATTTTCAGAGCCACACCATAAGGGTGAAGTTTTTTATTCCTTCAACTCCCCTCTAATCCTTCCATCAAATCTCTATCAAGGGATAATTCTGCATTTGTCCAATGCTTTCCCTTCTACTTCCTTTGATCCAAAACAAAAACAATCCTCACCTGGTAAGTCTTCCCACATGGCAACAATTCTCTAGCCCTGCATACATACATTGTAAATCTCTTCCATGCCCTTCCTATCATATATTTCCTGCGATGGTGACACTCACAAATGTACAGAACACACACTTTATATAGTTCTAACATTACTTCCCTATATGCCTTTTCCAATAAAGGTAACTATTCTGATGCCTTCCATCCATCACAACACCTTCAGCAACACAATGAATACAGACTCTCCAAGGTCTATCTATCCCTCTATACTATTTGGTATCCTACCATTTATCATTTTCTTTTACCTTAAAAACATTACCTCGTACATTTCTAGATTATCGTGAAGAGATATTTTGCAAATAAAGTTTGCCTCAATTTGTACAGTAAATTATTTCAATGTTATATTGTGTTCAGTTTCTATCACCAGAGCAGAGGTTTGTTTAGATGGTGACTGGATGGCACTGTGCAATTTTCAGGAATGTAAGGAAACTGATAAGGGTGTTAGTGATGATGGCATTTATGCTTTGCTCATTAATAACCTCTCAAAAGTACGAAAACATTTTTAAGTGAGAGCAGAGGTTGACCTTGAATCAGAATAAATAGGGAAGTGACATTTTTACAGCCAAATCAGTTGAACTATTACCTTGAATTCCATCAATTTTCTTTTCATTATTTTTCATTAAATCGAGAAAATCCAATTTTTAAACATTTCCTCCTAAGTAATCCCATGTGCAAGTAATCTACCCTTTTTCATCTCAGGTCCTAGTCTGATAAAACAATATTTCCATAGTGAGGACCACACGAAACTTGTGTTTTGAGAAAATTGGGATCAGCATATTGATGATGGGATAACAAGTTTTCCAAGTGAAGGAACTGAGGTTTAAATAGATGCCCTGAAACCATGGCAGTACATCCAAATGTTCACCAGTAAACAGCTTTCCCTGTTTTTACTTGGGATGGGAAGAAATTCATTGGAAACGTGCATTTTTTTCCTAGAACAAGTTATCAGGGAAATTAAATGGCAATTAAAGCTTCACTGCCCTATGTAATGCAATTCATTGACAAGCATGCAAGTGGTGACATTTGATCTCACAATTACACAGCAGCAACGACAGCTTAACCAGATCCAAGGAAATGCACATAATACTTTAACTACAGGATAAATACAACAGCAACCAATTTCGCAGCACAGATTAACTTCTATGCTTCAAAAAGTCAAAACTATGTGAGAACTACTTTTTATTCTCTAATTATTTGATAGATTTTTCTCCCAATGATGTAATGTATCTAGTTTTCTCTGTCTTCATTTCACCCTTTATTTTCAAAAAACAGGAAGTTTAAGGAAGCTGAACTCACCCTCACATTGCTGTTGCTGGTGGGACAGGATGACAACCCGAGAGGAAGCTGAGTGTTGCGGTCCAGAGTAGCAACCATCTGTCGAGATTCAGCTAGCAGGCGTTGCAGTTTACTAGTTGGTGAACAGTCATCTCGGTAAGCCTTGTTAATTATAATTGACATAACAAACGTTAGTTGCTTTCGTTGACAATAAAATAGATAATGAACACAAGTTACTTTGTAATAAGCCATGCTATACATTCTTACAGAAATCAGAATACATATCTTACTAGGTTGAAATTCATGAATATCAATGCCAAAAGTGTATTTTAAAGATGATGAGTGGAAGGGCTGTGTAAACAAAACTGCTGAACGCTTCCCATTGGTGCAATGTTGATATCCAGTAGCATTGTTTTCGTAGTCACTAGGTTAGCACAAAGTTGATGCTAATGCAGGTTAGAACTCCAAATGGTACAAAAGCTTTTCAAACAAATCTTAGTTGATGCACATCTACAAGAAACACTGTTGTAGGAAAGTATATAACCATATAACAATTACAGCATGGAAACAGGCCATCTCAGCCCTTCTAGTCCGTGCTGAACGCTTACTCTCACCTAGTCCTACCGACCTGCACTCAGCCCATAACCCTCCATTCCTTTCCTGTCCATATACCTATCCAATTTTTTTCTAAATAACAATATCGAATCTGCCTCTACCACTTCTACTGGAAGCTTGTTCCACACAGCTACCACTCTCTGAGTAAATAAGTTCCCCTTCGTGTTACCCCTAAACTGTTGCCCCTTAACTCTCAACTCATGTCCTCTTGTTTGAATCTCCCCTACTCTCAATGGAAAAAGCCTATCCATCCCCCTCATAATTTTAAATACCTCTATCAAGTTCCCCCTCAACCTTCTACGCTCCAAAGAATAAAGACCTAACTTGTTCAACCTCTCTCTGTAACTTAGATGCTGAAACCCAGATAACATTCTAGTAAATCTCTTCTGTACTCTCTCTATTTTGTTGATATCTTTCCTATAATTCGGTGACCAGAACTGTACACAACACTCCAAATTTGGCCTCACCAATGCCTTGTACAATTTTAACATTACATCCCAACTCCTATACTCAATGCTCTGATTTATAAAGGCCAGCATACCAAAAGCTTTCTTCACCATCCTATCCACATGAGATTCCAACTTCAGGGAACTATGCACTATTATTCGTAGATCACTCTGTTCTACTGCATTCCTCAATGCCCTACCATTTACCATCTAGCATCAATCATCAAAGATCCTCACTGCCCAGGCTATGCTCTTTTCTTGCTGCTGCCATCAGGTAGTAGGTACAGGTGCCTCAGGACTTGCATCACCAGGTTCAAGAGCAGTTACTCCTCCTCAACCATAAGGCTCTTGAACAAAAGAGAATGCTTACACTGACCTATCGAAATGTTCCTATAACCAAGGAACTCACTTCTAAGTACTCTTTATCTTGTTATTTCATGTTCTCGTTATTTATTGGTATTTACTTATATTAGCATCAGCACAGTTTGTACACTCTACTTGATCTTTCATTGATCCTGTTATAGCTGTTATGGATTTGCTGAGTATGGCCACAGAAAAAGGAATCTCAGGGTTGTATATGGTGACATGTTGTATGTACTGTTAATAAATTTTACCTGGACTTTGATAAGAAGGTAGAAATTAATTGCTAATATATTCTGGCTGCTAGTTTACACATAACATGTTTACTACAAAATGGAAATGGACCTGATTTGCCAAACATTTCAGATCAGTAACAAACGGAATTTTACTTTATTGCTGTTCAAACATTCTCCACATTGTATTTGAAGATTGCCATGTTCATTGCACTTGGAAATTCCCTCTTGGTTGATCTTCGTAAACATGAATATCAGAGTCAGTGAAAGTTCCTACTGACCAGAGTGGTTTCCTTCTCCAGTCATAAACCTTCATTCAATGGACTTTAGCAACTTACATTGTTAGAAGACATCATTGTATTGTCCTCAGTGGAGGTCAGTCTTGCTGGTGAGTCATTTACACAAAGCTCATCATGGAGGCTGCTCCTTCTCCTGGGCATTTCCCTCACTGGTGTAGAATTCTTGAAATGTAGTGGCGACTCCAAACCATATGCACTCACTTCCAGACTTTCATCACTGTTATTGGCACAGCAAGAAATAAATGAAAAGGAAAGGACTGTAGTGATTTTGAAACACAGATTTCACTCAGTTCTAACATTTGCGGAGTGAAATTTAACCCATTAACAGTCCAAACAAAATTAACAGCAGCTGTAAATATCCCTGCAACATTCACATGAAGAGAAAAAAAATCAACATTATTATCTAATTGATCATTAGTCAATGATTCTCTCCATAGATGCTGCCTGACTTGCTGTATATTTCCAACATGGGGAGAGGTTGGTGGTAGAGCGGACAGCAAGGAAAATTAGTAAAGCTTGCAGAGGGATCTCAACCAGCTGGGCTGAAAATTAACAGGTTGGAATATAATGCACAGAAGTTGTACTTTGGAAAGGCAAACCAGGGTATTACTTATACAGTGAATGTGATGGCTCTGAGGTGCCCAAACTGACCTATCAATAAAGAAACATTGTTTCTTGAAAGATGCATGACAGGGAGATGGGGTTAGAAAGAGAGTCTTTGGCACAATGGCCTACATAAATCAGGGTACTGAGTCCAGGAGTTGGAACATTATGCTGAAATTGTCATGGTCCAGGTGCAGGTAAATGTGTCAGTACACTGTAGTACTCTGAATCTAATTTTACATTTCCAATATTTGTGCTTTTTTTAGTCAAGTAACAATTTTTTGAGCTTTATATTCTTTCAATGTTCTTGTTGATTGTTAAAGTGACAAACCATAGAACAGAATTTCAGATTCTCAGCAATGTAGAAATGCCCAAGTATTCTTTTCTAATATGCAAGACAACAGGATACAAACAAGGTTTAGTAAATATAATTCTACTTGCCAAAAGTTTCTAATTACTGAGCTAGCAAAAGTTTCCAGAGAATAACTAGCCAGCCGAATCAGGCACCTAAGACAAAAGTCAGTCAAAACAATTCAACAATTCCTTTTCTAATGAATGTAGAGAAAAATAAATTAAGTGCCACACCTCTTTTTTTCCACACCAATAGGAGTACCTAACCCATGCGAGGATCCTGAGCCATCGTTGAGATACAGCCACCACATATCTTTTACATCAACAGCTCGCTCACAGAGCTTCATCCAATTTTGTTCTGACGTTGAAGCCTCCCGGTCAGTTTCATTCTCTGCAGGCAATGGAGGCATTTCTTCATTTATTCCACATTCAATCATTTCATTACTGTATTTGTCTTCCAGGTTATGATTCTCAGAAGCCTTTCCCAATTCTTTTGTTGATGCAACAGAGGTTGCACTTAGCTTTGAACAAAGGGAGTGATGAGTGTCCGTTGATGTGCTGACTGCGCCGGCTTTGCAATGGGAAGAGGTGCCGCAGCTGGGACTGCAGTGATCGGTATTCATGTATGCTACATTCTCATGTTCCATCATGCTGCCATCCACAGATCCTTCAACTCTCCACTTTTGCTTCCTTGACACTTGCTGCACGTCGTTTTCTCTTCCCTGAGGTGAGCCACAATCATTTGCTCTTGTATATCTGCAGTCTTGCTTTGGCTCAACATATTTTGTAGGATGCTTATTCGGCTCATTGGTATTACAGTGAAGACTCCTGGTCTTCCCTTTCAGATTTGCATTAGTATACTGATCAAACTCAAGAGGAAAGGCAACTTGACCATTAGCACAATCACCATTTGCAAAATCTGATGAGCTATAATTTCTACAGTTGAGAGTATTGCGATCTTCGGTGACCGATAAATGGCCTTGTTCTTTAGTACCAATTGGAATAAATTCAGCATCAAGGTTCTGAGTTGATTTGGCTGCTGCTTCTATGTGTCTATTGGTTATGGATTCTGTTTTAAAATCTTTGGTCGACTCTTTTGTCCATTTTTTTAAAACCATGTTATTCTGATGTTCTTGTCCCGTTCCCTTATTCTGTCCATTGTTGTTCTGTGAGAAAAATCTACCAGAACTAAAAGAAAAAAAAGTATAACAGTTATAATGGATAGGTTAACTTCTGGTGTTCCCCTCACTTTTGCAAGTGTTGATACCATTAAAATCTTAAAAGGAAAGTCAGACATATTTCACCAAAAGGTCACCGAATCTTGGGACTTCCATTAACATTATAGCGCCACAATATGTAATTACAACAGTAGGTCATTAAGTACATTCCTACAGCTAAACTCCATTCACTCCCTCCCCCCAAAAATCTTTTATATCTTTGGTGAAGTGAGCTTAAAAATTTTAATTGTCTTAGTATCAACTAAGTTTTGAGGAGTCTTCATGATTTCCACTGTACTTGTGGGGAAAATGGCTCCTGATTTTTACTCAAAATTGAGACAGCTTTTATCAAGATCACATTCCCTATTCTGAACTTTACATCACATGAAATAGCCTCTCTGCACATCTCCAGCCTGTACATTTTTAAGCAGCTTCGTTGGATCACAAACTTAGTAAAAATGGAAGCAATCAGACAGTAATATATAATAAACCACCCTACTTTCCTGACAACTGTTGGTCATGTAATCCAATCAATGACTAAGATCAGATGTAAAGACTACTTCAAAATAAATATTTCATATTCTTTTGCCCTCTAACATATGAAGATGCTCAAAATCAAACACCCCCCCGCCATTAAATGAATGAAACTTCTGTTCTAATGTGGCTGAAGAAACCAGTCGTTATTAAAACATGAAAAACATCACATGAAAGGACATAGCAATGCCACTTTTTAAATGTATTACGAAGTATCTGACTGAAACCAAAGAGTAGAATGCCAGTGAGGAAGATGGAGAAGCACCAAATACACTGCACCAAGCATTAACAAAAATTCAGTATTATGAGCTTTCACATTGCAGAGTACATGCTTGCCCCCAAAAAATAAATCAAATAAATATTACAGTCACATTAGACCTGACATACAAATCTCCAAATAGCTTACCCCAGAATACTTTCAGACCACGCTTCCTGACACTTTCTTCATCCAAAATGCAAATCTCAATGAGATTATTTAATTATCTTCTAATAAACAATCCCACTATAAATCTGCCACTTAAACTTTATAGCTTACATTTAACAAGGGGTAACACACTGATGCATATTAAGTAGCTTATGCCGGTTTCAACAAAGACACATTTATGATGAGTCCTTTCAACGTATTAAGCAGAAAGATATTGGGTTGATGACAGAAGGGGTGGCACTGGTATATGAAAGTGATATTTAAAATGACAAAATCAATTGTTTCTGCCTACCTAATTTCAAGAATTTTCTCTTCCTGCCTTTGAATCAATTCCTGAGAACTTTCGAGATTCAAATGAAGGAGCTGCAAGTCATGTTGTTGCTTTTCATTTACCTGATCATAAGATATGGAATGGCTACATATTAAGATGATATACATGCATGTAACTTTTAAAAAACATCTGGTAAGGGTACACTACATACTAGAAAAATATTGTTTATTAATTTCATCATAATTTTGATTTGTGAACAAGGCATCAGTTTCTGCACACAGTCAAACAATGTAAGCTTGTTTCAATGCAATGCAACCATGAACAATTGTAATATTTGTTTTTTTATCAGTTTAGCTAAGTAATTTAGAAATTGAGAAATCATTAACTACTGAATCCTATGTACTCTACACAGAGTGGATGTGCAGAATGCTCAAAAGATACCTGTAGAGCAAAGGGAATGTTAGATAAAGGTAGCAAAAGCCCAGATTTCAGAAACTAATTAAGCTATATGGATATAGCAAGCCATTCAATAGCTGAAACTGCACAATAAAGATTCAATGGTTATTGACTTCTCAGAATAAGACCATAAAGCTGGCAACTGAAATATCACCATTCTTCTGATACCAAAGGAGCCACCTTGATTTGAGTAACAACTTGATTCTGTTATCACAACAAGTCTTAGTAGCCCTACTTAACATAAAAGGAATCTTTCAATTTTAGAGGAAGACTGAGACAAGGATCCTAGTTCAGTGGTGGATATGTAGCTCGGGTGGTTAATGGCTGGGTTGAGTTGTTCTCTGATCTTGGCAATTTACTTGCAAGCGTTTTGTCACTGTCTATGTCTCCTCGCATGGTGACAAAATGTTTGCAAGTACGTTGCCAAGATCGGAGAACAACTCGACCCAACCAGTTTGAGGACTGTAACTGGTTGGACAGCACAGCAGCAGGCCCCACACATAAGCCTAAGGAACAGAGTTCACCATGTTTTTGGACACATCTCAGGGACCACAAGTTTAATCCACTTTGTGCTCACTAACCAAACCACATGCTCTCATCGTTCAAGGAAAAGGGCATAGTAATTTTAAAATACTCATTCTATTTTTTGTGCTCTGGAATACTTGGTTTAAATACTAATTGGGCTTTTATGCCCAGCATCTTAAATGTTAAATCTGTATCATAAATTGATAAAACATCAACCAACAGTGAATGATTTACCTTCCTAAGTATAAACGAAAGAAGAAAGAAAATGAAACATTTAAGAAATACGGAATAAAGACCAAAGAATAAGAGTCAAGAGAAAAAGAACAGCAATGAAGAAACTGAAAACATTAGTAAAAGTGAGCAAAAGGTAAGATAGTTGTAAGCAAACCTATTCATCCTTGTGAAGTTAGCTCGATGGGTAGATATGGGAAATACATACATAATTCCAATTTATAAACTGTAAAACCAGTAGCCCTGTCATGATCAGAAACGTGGAAAAGGTCAAAGTGAAGCTTTTCACATCCACAACTCAAAATGACACAGATGTAAAGAGTGAGGAAATAATGGGGAAGCTAAAGTACTATCATTTAGGTAAATTCAGACTATACCAGGGATTAAAGGGTTAAATTACAGCCCACAGTATAAACTTGGATAGTTTTCAAAGAATATAGCTAACAATTATGGTCCTGCAGATAATTAAGCATGTGCAATACAATCTGTTTGTCAATAATACCTCCTTGCAAAAATGATCAAAAGAAAAATTACGAGAAACAAGTTAAAAGTTCATCCAGACACAAGAGATTGCCAATGCTGGAACTTGCAGCAACATACAGTCGGCTGGAAGAGCTCAAGCAGCATCTGCTCATCCAGAGTAACACACACAAAATGCTGGAGGAACTCAGCAGGCCAGGCAGCATCTGTGGAAACCAACAAGCAGTTGACGTTTCAGGCTGAGACCCTTCATCATGACAGGGATGGAAGGGGGAAGACACAAGATAAAAAGGTGAGGGGGGGATGAAGGAAGACAAGCTAGAAGGTGATAGGTGGGTGGGAAAGGTAAAGGGCTGGAGAAGGAGAGGAAAGGGAAGAATGTGCACCAGGGGGAGGTAAGAGGAAGAGGTAAGAGGCCAGAGTGGGAATTAGAACAAGAAGGAAGGGGAAGGGGAATTTCTACCAGAGGGAGAAATCAATGTTCATGCCATTAGGCTGGGGGCTACCAGGACGGAATATGAGGTATTGTTGCTGCTCCCTGAGAGTGGTCTCATCGTGGCCGTAGAGAGGCAACAGACCGATGTGTCAGAACAGAAAAGGGGATGGTAATTAAATGGTTGGCCACCGGGAAATTTCACTTTTGGCGAATGGAGTGAAGGTACTCGACAAAGCGGTTCCCGAATTCATGTCAGGCCCATTAATGTAGAGGACATCGCATCCGGAGCACCAGATACAGTAGATGATCTGTCCATCCAGTCCATTTTTTTTTTTACCAATTAAGCATTCATCTCTATCAATTATACAACTGACTCAAAAGTATCATGATGACATCAATGGGAAATAATTTTATAGAAACAGTCACTTTTTTCCACATTTGCCACTTAGTGGCTGGCTACACTTACTCTACATTGTAAAGAAAAAATTACAGTGTGTAAAAAGTTATTTTCTGAAAGAAGTTTAACTTGCAGGTGAATAAAATGGCCTTGTTTTAAAGTAGCAAAGTAGCTGCGTAACCTGTAACTTGTTTACTTCTTACATTTAAAGCATTGTAACATTTTGGTTAGATCGCAGTGTGCTCAAGTCATAGCAGCCACTCTGGGTCCAAACAAAGGTGTAACTGTTCATCCTTTACATCTTTTTTATCATCACAAGACACTGCTGGATATTAAGAACATCAAGGACTGCAGATCTACCCCACTGGCGAACACCCTGATAGCAGTGGAGCTGGACTTGTTGCATACTGTGTTGCCACCTGCTACGGGGGGCAGTGCACAGTCCAACGAATGGTGCAAATGACTGTCATGGACTTTTTCCTTGTGATTGCAAGACTCTGCTGGACATTGGTAATGTAGAAAACTGCAAATGAGACAAAATCATTGGTGAGACGAATAGCAGGGTAGCTGTATGGCCCCAGTTGTTGTGCAGACTGGGCCCTCGTCCTGCAGGGTTGCCCGCTGCTGCTGCCCAGAGGAGGAGACGCCAGAGGCGGTGTGGCGTGGCAGGCATCCGTACTGCCCTCACCTGCTGGTCCTGCCCTCCGGTGTTCACTCAGTGCAAGACAAATTGGATTGCGTTCTTCTGCTGCTGCACCAGCACGTGATGAACTTGTTCTTGCAAAAAAGTGGCTCCAGGACAACATCCCAAGCACCATCAATCTACAGAACTTGGACTAAATGTTTTGGAGACGGTACGTTTACTGCTTTGTAGTTATACGTGTTATATCTGCCTTGTGCTGTGTGTAACTGTTGGTACTGTGCTGTGCACCTTGGACCTGGAAGAGCGCTGTTCGTTTGGCTGTATCATTTACAGCTGAATGACAATTAAACTTGAACCTGAACTTGATTGTAGGTGACAAGACTGATATAACACGACCCAGTTAGGCACATTTCTCTAGCTCTTAGAGTGAGATTCTAAAGCCATCCAGATTTATTAGTCTTTGAATGGCACACACCAGGTGAGAACCTTTACACTGCAATTCATAGAGTCTTATCATGAACAGCCGTGATAGAAATAGTCTGTAATAATGAATATTGCATGGTAATGATGGGCTTCACAGAACCTCACTGGTTTTGCCCTTAACAAAACGAGGGTGGTGCAAAATGCCTAACAATCTGTGCAAAAATGAACCTTCTTGGGGGGGGGGGGGGCAGGGAGGGAGGGCACACATCTCTCTCCTAGTTCAATTTCAGGCTCATGTTTTACTATTACAGTACTGTATATGCTGTGCTTCAAATTCCTCTTAAACTGGCAGTGATAAATGGCACAAGAAGTGAGCTTTCTTCTGACTTGGGTCTCTACCACATAGCAAGTCACATGATCATGATCAGGAACTTTATTAGCAATGATTCCAGGGAATAAGACTATGTCTAAATAGCAGGGGGTTCCAACCTGACCCCTCGGTTAGTGGTAAGGGTCCATGGCATTAAAAAAGGTTGGGAACCCCTGGTCTATGGCAAAGTCTATGATGTAGAAGCCTAATGAACATTATTTTGCTCATCTATAAAGTCAGGGCTATAATTTTTGAGATCGACCATTACGTTTCAACTACAATGGCATTCCATTTATCAGAAATGAAAAAGGAATCAGGAATCTACAGACCTGTCAGTTTAACATCAGTCAGAAAGATGCCAGGGATTATTTAAATTGTACTTGTTGTTTTCAGAATGTAAAAGGGTAATAGAATGGTCCACTTAAAATAATCAAAAGGTCTGAAACAACCCTATGTGTTCACATTCCTATGACACCCAGTCTCGGTAACTAATCTTGCTGAGAATTCATTATCTACGTATCCATTTCTGTTACATGTTCAATCAAATTACCGCATATTCCATTAAACTTGAAGGTCAACTTTGGTATTCTATTTCATGGCAAACTTGTGTAAATTTGGTGCAATTAACAAGTTTCAGATGACCTTACCTGCCGAAGACCATGCAGTTCAGTATCAGCTCTCTCCTGTTTAGATTTTGCCAGTTCCAGAATCTGATCTTTTCTCTTCTCCCGTTCAACTGAAATAAAATTGCAAAGACACATAATTATACTCTTTAATATAAATGTAGCATGTAAAATTACTAAAAATATTGGAAAATGAAATGCAAATACTGTCAACTAATACTTTGTATTCTACACACACAAACTGGTTCAATATTCACATTAAAATTATTTAATATCTGGTTAGGTGAAAATCAACCTCCGATGGTCACAACCTTGTCGTGGTCTGGAGGCTCGCGTGTCTCAATGACCCGGAGAGCTATGTTGGCTGAAGTCAGACCTTTATCCTTTGGCTCTTGGTAGGGTCACCCATGCCAAAGAGGTCAAAGGGTAGACACCAGACCTCCAGGTTCAAGGGTTCAGCTCAGGGCTAACAACCCCGACTGGTAAAACAAAATTGTTACGGAAACAGCAATGAAGAATCCCCTTACACCTGAGTGTGATGGTATTCCTGAGTCTCCACCTGGAACTTGCATGACTAACAGTAGTGAAAACTGAGAGGAAGCCACTGACACGATGAAGGAAGCCCTGAACATCACCAAAGATGGAGGACCTTCATCACTGCTCTAAACACCAGTGGCTTAACGGGCAGACAGACAGAGAAATGAAAGTCAAGTTTAAGTGTTTGCATACAAACACATATTTGAATATTGGTATGAGGGGGAGGAGTAAGCCCCTTTGCCCCTTTCTGAACCTTCTCCAACTGCTCTGCATTGTGGCTGAGTCCACCTGCAGTTACTGTTCACCTCCTTGCTAATCGAGACACTGCTTCCACCTCCCTTTGAGGAAGTTCCCACAGTTCTAGCTGCAGCCTCAATAAAAAATTCTCCATATCCACCCTATCAAGATCCTTCAAAATCTTAAGCAATCACAACTTCTTCCAAGTTCCTGCGGATAGAAGCCGAACTTGTATAACCTTTCCTCATAAGAAAACCTACCCATTCAAGGTATTAGTCCAATAAACTTATACTGAACTGCTTTCATTGCATTTCAACTGCTGAACTGCGGCCACTCTCCTTGTATGCAGACGAAAAGAGATTTCTGTGATCACTGGACTGTACTTCATATTGGTTTCCTTCTGTTTTGTGGCATTTTCTTTCTTGGGGGGGTGGGGGTTTTCATGCTACTGTCGCTGTTCATTTCTGCAAGTGAGGAGGTTGGGGATTGTTATTTTTGCTGTTTTTTTTCTGTGGGTGAGGGGGTCGGGGAATGTTATTGTCGCTGTTTTTTTTTTGCAGGTGAGGAGGGCAGGGATTGTTATTGTCTGAAATATTGCGGAATATTGGTAGCTCGGGTTGACTATTCGGAAGTTTGGTCGGTCGCCGAGAATGGCAAAATGTTTGCAGACATTTCAGCTCCAATCGAGAAGCCATTGTCAGTGCACAGTTGAGGGTATTGTCTCCTCAGAATGCTGATTTATATACTCCCCTGGGGTCAGAATGGATATTACTTAGAGGTCAGGATCTGGTTGGCTGCTTCAGAACACTGAACAATTTAGCAGTAGGAGATTCTGATTATCTAGCTTCAAGGGAGGTCCACTGGAAGTGTTTGCTTCGCTGTCCAGGTCCCAAGATTACTGGCGATTTTGATTGTTGACATTGCTATTTATCTTTTCTCCGTTAGGGTTCACATACCAGATCTATGTCGATGTGTTTGTTGATGGATCCTTCTGTAGAGAACCACGCTTTGAGAAATTCTTGTTCAAGACTCTGGCTGCCTTCCAGTTGAAATGGTGTCCTTCGCCTTCATGAGCTGACACAAGCGAGAGTGGATCGTGCCTTTGTTCTATCAGTCACATTTTTGTTGCATGTTGAGTTCTGATAGGTTCCTCCACAAAGCTGCAGGCTACACAAAATCAGCCAGCGAGCTGAAGGCACGATCCACTCGCGTTAGTATCAGCCCATGAAGATGAAGATGGGCACCATTGCAACTGGAGAAGACAAATATCAGAGTTGTACTGTACATGTATTTTGACAAGAAAATGAACCTTCGAACCTTTGTATTAACAGTATTTCTTAAACTGTCCACGGTACTGTACTCCAGATGAGGTTTGACCATTTTCCTACATAACTGAAGAATAAACCCCCGGTTAGTACGTAGCTCCTTTAACAACAAAAAACAATAATCCATTAGCTTTAATTACCTGCCATTACTGTATACTCACCTTTTGTGAATCGTGCACTAGGACGTACAGGTTGCTCTGTATTTCAGAACTCTGCAGTCTCTGTTGTATTCTACATACATACATTGATAATAAAATGAACCTTTGGGCATTCTTCATTTGCCTGATCTTCACCCACTCACTTAACCTATCTATCTATTGTCCTGACCTCATGTCCTCTTCACAACTTACCTTCCTACCAATCTTTTTGTTGAAAAGACATTGGTTTTCAGCTGATTTAGCAATACAATTCCATTTATTTTTGAAGCAGTCAGAGTCAAAATAATTGCTCAAAAATTAGGAAGGTATTGTTTTCAGCTTAACCTTTTATCCTGAAACCAAAGACACAGAGCAGAGCACAACTTCATTGGGGCAAAAATAAAAAAACAACCTAATACTTCTTGATTAAGCACGTCCTTCGTTTGTGCTGATGAGAACGTTCAAAGTATAGAAAAATACAGCACATGGTCAGGCTTTTTATCAGATGGTGCCTGTGCCAAGCCTGATGCCAACGTAAGCTAAGCCTCTGCTGCCTGTACATGATGTCTGTGCCAAGCCTGATGGCAAATTAAAGTACGTCTCTGCTACCTGTGCATAATCCACATCCCTCAATTCCTTGCCTATTCATTTTTCTATCTAGCAGTGTCTCAAATGCCACTATTGTACCTGCTTCCACTACAGTACTACCTCTGGTAGACATTCCAGACACCGACCACATTTTGTGTAAAAACAAACACTTCTCTTCTCACCTTTGCTTAATGTTATTGGTCCATGACATAAAAAAAGGTTGAGAACCCCTCAGTTAGATGCATCTCCTTTAGTATTTTGGTATTTCCATCCCAGAAAAAGAGACTCTGGCATGTCTTATGAACTTTTATTAAGGAAAGAGGAGCATCATTCCTTAGCCCTTTGGTCACCAAACAAGAAATTCGGTGCAGAGCACTTCATTTTTCTCTCCCAAATTCCTCGAACACAGGGCTACACCCACTGATTTACTGATATCGTTGGTAGGATCAGCAACAGTACACCAACTTGTAATCCATAATGAGTTACAAAGTAACTTTCAGCAACAAAGACAGGTGGAAGTACTATGTTTACTTTAAGATTATTTGTTTACCAGCTAATGTGAGCTCATTTCCCAGATACTGTCTTTCTTGTTTAAGGCGAATAATTTCTTCCCTTTGTTCATTATTTTCTACCGTTTTTTCATCCAACTCATCTAAATAAAAGAAAAAGGATAAAAAGTGACAGTGGATGGTGAAGAGACAGCAAACAAGATAAAACAAATCATGTTCAAAGTGATGAGGAGCGGTGCAGTTTGATGTTTATACTGAGACTATCTTTAAAACATCAGCTTTCTTCAATTCCACGCAACTATTGATTTACAATTTCAATTTGCTCCCTTGCTTCTTCTCTCCACCTATTTTGGATGGGATATCACATTGCCTCTTCCTTCTGTATTTACAATAAGAACCATCAGAGGGGAGAAGGGAAGAGAAATAAAATAAAATCTAAACTATTCAGCGTTTATCTCTGTAACATAGAAATAAAAAGACACCAGTAAATAAATAATCACTTGATACTACAGTGTGAATGAGTAGTTGTATAAATACTTAAATGCATTACTATCCTCCATAGCACATTTATTAATGTCAATTCCTAAACAACTGTAATTTACACCTACCCCTAAGTTTGCAGATTTCATGCCGTAATTTCTTTGAATGCTGCTTGCAGTCGTGAACCTCTTTCCTTGAATTTGTCTCATTTAATCTGGCTTCTCGTAGTGCACCTTCCAAGGTTTTAAATCTAGCTGTAAGATCCATGATGTGATTGCTAGCTTCAACCATGTCTTTGTCCTAGACAAAATGTATTAGCACAATGGTTATTGCAGCATTATGCAAGAAAACATATAGAACAACTTCCAGATAGTTTATTGCTTCTTAAATGCCTCAAATTTGCACGTATTCAAATGATTTTTATTGTTTGTCTCAGAAAAAGCTACGAAGAAGAAGAATGACTCCTGGGCAACAACTTCAAGATTTCCATGATCAACTATGCATGGTAGGAATCTTGGAGATACTGTGCATATGGCAAATCAACTGTTGTCGCTGTTATTGGTCCCAAATCTAGATCTTGGATGCCACAGTAGCGTAGTGGTTAGCACACTGCTTTACGGTACAGGCGACCCGGGTTCAATTCCTGCTGTTGCCTGTAAGGAGTTTGTACGTTCTCCATGTGACAGCGTGCGTTTCCTCCGGGTGCTCAGGTTTCCTCCCACAGTCCGAAGACTGTGCTTGGTAGGTTGAGTGGTCATTGTAAATTGTCCCGTGGGGAGGGGCTAGGATTAAATTGGGGGATTGCCAGGCGGCATGGCTCGAAAGGCCAGAGGGCTATTCCACACTGTAGCTCAATAAATAAACAAAGGAAATTTTACATTAATGGGACATATAAGATGCTGGAAATACGCAGAAAGTCAGACAGCATCTGCAGAGAAAGACAGTTAATGTTTCCGGCTAAAGGACCTTTGTCAAAAATGGAAGGCAAAGAAACCAAAGGGAGGGATGAAGAAACACTGAGAGCAAGAGAGAAGACATCAGAGACAAAGAAAACATTACACAGACACAGTACGTTAATAATCCTTTTTCAAAAGTATATAAATCAATAATTAACTTAACAATTACACACCTTACTCTTAGTGTTCTATCAGGAATGTAAATGTGTAAGATCTGCTTATAGTTGAGAACACAGGTTTATTGTGCATTCCACTGATCAATTTTAATACCTTTAGTTCTAGCATTGTAGTGAGCTCCTGTTCCCGTGCCTGTAACTGCCCCACCCGGGCAGACAGCTCCATCACAGAGGAGTTCAGACTTTTGTTCCTGTCCTGGTTGGGGCAAGCAGAATCCATCAGTTGAATTTAAAAAGGCATTTAAGGGACAAAAACGTGATTAATGTTTTCTTTTTCCCTACTGCCAGTCTTACCTCCAGCTCTTCACAGTTTTTGGCATACCCTGCTGCTTTTTCAGACATTTCCTTCAGCTTTTGTTGAGTACAATTGAGCGTTTTTACGCAATCAACTTGTTGAGATTCCAAAATCTTATGCTGTGTACTTAAATTTCTGATCATCTCATTCCTGTTTCGCAGTTCATCTGTTACATACAATATCGTTAGCCGTTTATATACAATTCTACAAAAGGTACGTTCATGTATTTTCTGTCTGCTGATCTATAATTACTGCTATGAAGAATGTTTTACTTCTAATTGTATTAAAAGACTATAAGGTTTAGAAACAGGTAGCTACAGAAACTCTGTATGCACTATTTCTGTGTGTTTTCCTTGGTATATCTGCATGTTAACTTTGTGATCCATGAACAGCGTATTTTTAGCAAGTTAAAAATCCAGTTCTACTTTTCCCAACATAAATAATCTCTTAAATTCTCTACAGCCAACCATTATTGAGTGTTTCAAGCCAATAGCACATCTCAGAATTTGCTGATAAGACAGAGACACAGTGTAAATTTTTAGAAATGGTACGAACGCTCCACTTTGGCACATCTCTCTTCTAAGCTGAGTATACGCATTCGATCCTCCTCCCACGCCAGCAGCTGCTTCTGATGCGCAGCCACCATTTCATTTAACTCCTTATCCCGATCTTTTAGTTCCACCACAAGCAGCTGTAACTCATTGCGTTGTTTCTGAATGGTAGCATTCTCCAGATCCACATTTGTAATCTGAGAATGAAAAGGTAATGTCATAACAAAGATTAATACAGTAATTTTTCTTGTATTTGAAAGAGTATTGTTAAGATTTTCTTTACAGAAAATAAAATATCACTGATTAAAACAATACATGAATCCATAATCCAATGAGAAATCAGGGCAACTCTATTCACTGTTCTCTAATAAAGAGAATCACTTACTTTACCAATATATTTTGAATACAGAACTGTAGAGCACAGGACAGATCCATTGGTCCCTGACATTGTGCTGACCTATATAAACCTACTCCATAATCAATCTGAGTCCTCCCTCCTACATAGCCCATAACCCTCCATTTTTCTTACATCTATGTCCCTATCAAAGAGTTGTTTCAATGTGCTATTGTGATTTGGAGGCTTGCATGCCTTGATGACCCGGAGAGCTATGTTGGCTGGAATGAGGGCTTTATGTTTTGGCTCTTGGTAGGGTCACCCATACCAAACAGGTCAAAGGGCAGAGGTTAGACTAGGAGTGGTCTACCAGTCCTCCAGGTTCAGGAGTTCATTTCAGGGCTAACAACTTTGACTGGTAAAACAAAACTGTTAAAGAAACAGCAATGAAGAATCCTCCTACATCTGAGCACAATGGTATTCCTGAGTCTCCACCTGTAACTTACATAACTGACGGTAGTGGAAAACCAAGCTACAAACACTGCCAGAGATGGAGATCCTTCACTGCTGCCCTAAATGCCAGTTGCATAATGGGCAGTAGAATAAGCCTCTACTACTGCAGTGAGTTCCAGGCACCTATACCTCTGGCATCTCTCTTAAAAGGATTCCTCTGATATTAGCCATACCACCCTGGGAAAAAGGCGCTGGCTGGCCACTATATTTGTGCCTCTTATAATCTAGAGAGGGTGCAGAGGAAATTTACCAGGACGTTGATGGGTTAGAAAGCATGTCTTATGAGGTTGGGTTGAGTGAGCTACAGCTTTTCTTTTTAGAAAGGACGATGAGGGATGACTTGGTGGAGGTGTACAAGATCATAGATGATATGTAGGTGGATAGGGTCAGATTGATCTTGGAATCATTTAAGGGTCAGCACAACATAGTGGGCCAAAGAGCCTGTATTGTGCTGCACTGTTCTTGGGTCTATTACTATGTTGTATGTTCCATCACATTGCCTCTCATCCTCCTTCACTCCAAAGTTCCAGCTTGCTCAACCTTTCCTCATACGATATCGAATCCAATCCAGGTAGCATCCTGGTAAATCTCCTCTGCACCCTCTCTACAGCTTTCACATTCTTCCTATAATGAGGGGACTCTGCCTTCAGGCTCGTCCTTTTGAAGTTTATCACTTCAAAGTTTCCTAGATTCAACTCCATCAGCCACTTCTCAGCACTGGCCTGCATCCTATTGATGTCCTGTTGTATCCTACGACAACCCTTTACACTATCCATGGTACCACGGGCCTTCATGTCATCTGCAAACTTACTAATTTTAGGAATGAAAAGTGAGAGAAAGAAAAACTGGATCAGAACAGAGAGGGAACAAAGAAAATGTAAAACAAAAAGTTGAATTTCAGTCTTCTAAAACCTCTATGAACCTGCAGGAAATTGATTGTTACATTCTTTTCTGCCTGGCCAATTTCTGAGCCAGACAGGTGGATTGGCAGTTCATGAATAGGTTTAAAATCATTAAACAACTACCTAACTTACACACCTAAGTATGAAGGAACTCAATGACTATAGAGTCAATTGAACCAACTTGGCTACAAGAGCATGTCAGCTCTGTGGAAAACGACACCCATAAGGCCATTCAATCATCTACAAGACACAAATCAGGATATGACAGAATACGCTCTACTTGCCAGGAGAATTCTCCACTAGCAGTGCCAACAAACCTCATGAAACTCAAGGAAACACACAGAAAATGCTGCAGCAACTCAGCAGGCCAGGCAGCATCTATGGAAAAGAATACAGTAGACATTTCAGGCTGACTCCCTTCATCAGGACTGAAAAGAAAGAGCAGGTCAGAGTAAGAAGGTGGGGAGGGAAGGAAGCAGTACAAGGTGGTAGATGATAGGTAAAACTGGGAGGGGGGGAGAGGGTGAAGTAAAGAGCTGGGAAGTTGATTGGTGAATCGGATAAAGGGCGGGAGAAGGAGGAACCTGACAAGACAGGATAAAAGACGATGGAAGAGAGGGAAGGAGGAGCACCAGAGGGAGGTGATGGGCAGGTAAGGAGATAAGGTGAGCCAGGGAATTAGGAATTGTGAAGGGTGGGGGGGTGCAATTACTGGAAGTTCAAGAAATCAATGTTCATGCCATCAGGTTGGAGGCTATCCAGACAGGTATAAGGTGCTGCTGCTCCAACCTGAGTGTGGCCTCATCACAGCAGTGGAAGAGATCATGGACTGACATGTCGGAGTGGGAATGGGAAGTAGAACTTAAGTAAGTGGCTACCGGAAGGCCCTTCTTTTTCTGGCTGACAGAGCAAAACTCAACACCACCCATGACAAAGCAGCCTCCCAACCCATCCATCTTTTAGAAATCTCATGCAGTTTCTTCTACAAAATGTATCGCAGCTACTCACCTGTAATACCCCAACAGCATCTCCCAAGCCTGTAACCTCTGCATCATAAAGGACAAGTGTAATAGGTGCAAGGGAACAGCAGTGCCTACAGGACCTGCTCTAAGAAGAGCACACAAACCTGACATGGAAATTTAATCACTGGATCCAAATACTGGAACTCCCTGCCCAACAACACTATGTGAAGGCCATCTCCAGAAAAACTGTACAAATTCAAGGAGGAATTCAAGAAAATTCAAGAAAAACTGTAGAAATTCAAAGAAATTCAACAAAATAGAGAGTACAGAGAAGATTTACTAGAATGTTACCTGGGTTTCAGCACCTAAGTTACAGGGAAAGGTTGAATAAGTTAGGTCTTTATTCTTCGGAGTGTAGAAGGTTGAGGGGGGACTTGATAGAGGTATTTAAAATTATGAGGGGGATAGATAGAGTTGACGTGGATAGGCTTTCTCCACTGAGAGCAGGGGAGATTCAAACAAGAGGACATGACTTGAGGGTTAGGGGGAAAAAGTTTAAGGGTAACACGAGGGGGAATTTCTTTACTTAGAGAGTGGTAGCTATGTGGAACAAGTTTCCAGTAGAAGTGGTAGAGGGAGGTTCGGTATTGTCAGTTAAAGTAAAACTGGTTAGGTATATGGACAGGAAAGAAATGGAGGGTTATGGGCTGAGTGCGAGTCAGTGGGACGAGGTGAGAGTAAGAGTTCGGCACGAACTAGAAAGGCCGAGATGGCCTGTTTCCGTGCTGTAATTGTTATATGGTTATAGGTCACAACCTGCTCAAAACAGGCATTCTGTTGTTGGGTGAACAACAAAGCATGTTGTTGGGTGAAGTGCAATCAGGCACACAAGAGGAAAAATAACTCACAGTTTTGACAGAGCCATTCAGTGTTGGAAGTGCATGAATAGCTTTTGTAGGAGTGGTTTTATATCTTGCTGCATTTGCGGAAGCAAACTCTTGCATTTTCCCGAAGTTCATCTTTGAATCTCCAATGGATTTTGCACAGGTAACATTCTCTAATGAAGGCTGAGAAATAAAGTACAAGTATTAGATCAAAACAGTCTTTTTAAAGTAAACCTGAAGAATACAAGAAGGGGTGGAACGTTCTGTTCACCATTGTCCTTGGGACAATAGCAGGAGATTTAATGGGCAGAGTTTTCTTACTAATTAATTATAACAAAGGAACACCACTATCTAGGTATACAGATCAAAGTTCAAAGTTTTACTGTATTTTAAAAAGTAAACAAAAATTCTGGCTCCACAGTCAATTCAACCACTACCAATTTCTGCTATGTTGCTGGGGTGAGATACAGGTACTGGTTTCAAAGGGTACTCAGCTTGCAAATTCCAAAGTGGGCTAGAGAATTGGAGATACCAGGGACATAAGGCCTGGCAAATTTTCGTGGAAAGACATGAGCATTGACAAAGAATTTTACAGAGTATTATCAAAATCCAGACTGGAGCAAGACGGCCCAGACAATGCAGCCAGACATTCCTGGCAATGAACCTCAGCACTAAGCAAAGGGGATACTTAAAGGGGAACAATGTTTGAGAATGGGATAATTATACAATTGTACAGAACGTGCCTCAACTCTACTGAACATTGGCAATGATGCAATGGTACAAGACACAATAGGTCAGTTCAAGACTAGCCTTTATCATTCCCATGCATCAAGCTTATAGGACAAGAGAAAGAATGGCCAAGGTTGAGAGAGAAAAAAATCAAGGTCATTGAGTGGAAGACAAACAAAGGGCTATCAAAAGTAACCTTAGCCATCAACTACTTCAAGTAACATGAATTTGCCTTACACTCTTATCGGCTGACAAAAATTAAATACCTAGCACCATACTATAAATAAGTGATAGAGAAATAATACATTCAATGTTTATTTTAGCTTATCTTTCTTACTTTAGGTTTCAGACTGCTTCGCCACTGTTCAAGGTGACTTTCTAGAAACGGATATAAATACAGTATTAACACCCAAATGAATTATTGTTTAGAAATTTTCACTCAATGGTACAGAAACAAATATGCAAAATATTTCAATTAAAACTTTATCATGCATCATACAGTACCTGAGGCAGAACCTGTTGTATTTACTGAATTCCTGGGGTTAATAGGGAGAGAGTCCCCTGAAGGGAGGTCCCCTTCCATTTCAACACCTGGTGCCTAACAGACAGAATCACAGAATCATTAATCACAGAATATTCAATGAGGTAAAAGCAATCTTAAGTCAAGTTTTATAAAATATTTGAATGGTACAATTTTAACTCTATAAGCAAGTAACTCAAAATCCAAGCCTAAAGTGCATTAAGACCTCAGCTTGCACTTATATATTCCTTCCATTCCAACATACACTGTATAATTGTCCACAATTTTCCAACAGCATTGCAGTAAAGTATATTTTCCTTTAAAAGAACTTAATAATTCTTCCCAAATTCAGAGGGCACCACGATACCATAGCAGTTAGCATAATGCTATTATAGCATGGCACAATGGAGTTTGGACTTCAATTCTGGTGCCATCTGTAAGAAGGTTGTACACCCTCCCCGTGGGATGAGTGGGTTTTCCCCGCGTGCTCTGGTTTCCTCCCGCAGTCCAAAGACATACCAAGTAGGTTAATTGGTCGTCGTAAGATTGTCTCACAATTAGGTTAGGGTTAAACAGGGGTTGCTGGGGTGGCGTGGCTCAGAGGGCCAGGTGGGCCTACTCCACGCTGTATTGCTAAATAGATGGTTAGATAGATCGATCAAAATTAGCAAGCCAGAAGGGGAAAATCAGGCAAATTTGAAAGAAAAATATTATTCAATTAAAAGTTTGTGTAGAGTATAATACTAAAAATGATATACGTATATTTACTGAGCTTTGCTTTTGTAAACCATTTCACTGAGGAGTTTCTCAAGCATTGACGTTTCAAATGAAGGGGGAGCAACAGGTTAACAAATGGAGCAAAAGTGGGGAAAAAAAAAGTAAACAGAGTGGAGTTATTTTAGTGATGAACCGGGAAGAATTAATAAAGAACATTCTAGTGGAAATTCTTGAAGCAAGATGAAACTAAAGTGAAGATTATCTTTAAATGCCAAAGGAACGGTGTCCTGAATAAAAAAGTACCTTACATTAAACAGGATATTTTATTTACTTGTCCCAAATCAATTTAAAACTCAATCATAAACTATATAATCTTGCCTGATCTATTTCCTTCTGATTACCTAGTTTCAAACATTTAAAAAAATACAATGAACCTATAGAGAAGATTAATCTGCTCACATCTAACCCTTGATATTAATTGACTGTTAAAAGACAACCACGGGTCCTAATTATCAAACACATTCATTGCCATGTTGACTCATAACTGTCATAATCAGAAAAGATCATCAATACATTACACATACTCACCACTTAGCCAAAAATAAAGGCTGCGTAATTTAAAAATTCCCAAAGATAGAAATGGATAGAGGTTAAGCTATAAATATACTTGCATGCACACAAAATAATTTGTAGTGTAGCAATGTGAGTTTATTTAACCAAATGATGCAGGGACATTTTACAAATAATCATAACATGATGTGTTATCACTTCAGTTATGATGCCATAGTAGTGCTAGTCAGCCAATCAACTCACAGCTATCCTGAGTTCAGGTTCACAGAGATCAACCCTCTTTCTAGCTACCAATATTTCGCCATTAACCTTTCTGAATTAATTATCAATTAATTACCACCACTTCAACAAAATTCATAAAACGTGTTCAGGTATATCAGACTCAATACTAGACCTAGCATAAGCTGAACAAACATGTTCTCACATGTAAACATGTAACTGAAAGATAGTACAATCAGCAGATTGTCAAAAGTATTAAATTAGCCTCTACTCCACCCAAACCCTGGACCCCAAAACCAGCAAATCACATCATCACCACTATCATAAACAATTTACCAAAAGTGGGGCTTTGGTCCAACACTGGCTCTGCCCCTTAGAGCTGAATGAAACCACAGGATCATGTGAATAGTTGTTTTTGTAAAGCTTAAAAGCAGTATATTGCGTACACTTTTAGTTAGACCAGAATTTGTTTAAAGCAAAAAAAAAAATCAGCAAAAACATGTTTTAGAAAACTGATAAAACGAAACATTGGTTAGAATCTAAAATAAATATTATTGATGATTATGATTCTCATCCAATACTCTTTGTATAATAAATAGTTTCTGATAACAAAACTGAAAAATCAAATTTTCATCCCAGGACAGACAAATCAACTGAATAGTCTGTGGGAATACGGAGAAATTGATCTTTGAACAGTGCAGAGATAACAGAACACAGGTTCAAACCAATGAATGAGATTAACAAATGGGTAAAAGTAAAATCCTCTCAAATAACTATAGAGTGAGAGGAGAGAGTGTGAGTGTGTGTGTGAGTGAGATGAAAATTTGTTAGGGAGGGTGAGTGTGTGTTGATTTATAATGGAAGTGTTGATTCATATGGCAAGTATTGATCTGGAGGAAAGTATTTATCTGGAAAATAAACTATACGCTGGAAACAGGAATATTGGTATGCTGGCTCAAACCGATGGATAAATATGATGCTGAAGGAACTCAGCGGCAATAGAGGAAAATAGTTGACGTTTCGAGCAGAGATTAGGATTGACAGAAGGCTGGTTGCAAAATCCTTTCGACGGACAGGTATCCGGTGTGTGTGTGGGTGGGGGGCGAGTAAGAGAAGTTGTCCACTGCGTGATTTACGACCATAGTGACCGCCCCCGCCGCCTTGGAGCTGGACGAGAGCTCACTGAGAGGGGCTGTTCCGATCACGCCGAGGTGTGAAGGCGTCTGTGACAAACCAGAAGGAATCCGTACCGTGGGTGGCGGCCCACCCCGGTATCTAGGTTTCATCCCGGCAACTGGAGCTTCGCTCCGCTCGGCGCCGCCATTGTCAGAGCGACAAGTGACGAAGGGTCCATCACAGGGACAGTTCCGCCTGAGCAAACACCCAGCAACAAACACTAACAGTAACCTTCGCGATCAACACCTGTTTATTTTACCGGTACATTGCGCCCTCACAAACGTACAAACATAAATTCTGTTTCAATTTTACAGGAATTAGTTCCGGCTCTGCTTTTAGCTACCCATTTTGTGCGCTATCGGCGTCAGCTGAAGAAGAGGGCCCTGGCGACGTGCGTAGGTCTGTCTCTGGCCGAATGGTTCATTGAGTCAGTTTGATTCATTTTATGAAGAATAAACTACCGGAGTTTCATGATTACACTGGAATTTGACGAACAGCACAAAGGTATGTAGGTTGTGCAGCTCACTGTAAATAAAGGGCTTTCCACCTATATCTTCGGATCTCATGGGGACTAGAGATGATTCCCTGGTGATCAGGCCACTCGTTGCTGGAATTATCTTAGTTTATTTCAGTTTTCTTTCTCTCTCTCTCGCGTAAATAATGTTTTCCGTGCAGTTGCAGATCATTAACTGAACTGGTTGTGGGGGTTTGTTGTTCCAGTTAGTTTGCAGTGATTCCATAAGGACAAAGGTGTGCACAAGTCAATTAATCTACTCGTGTATAACCTTCATTATGTCCCAAATGTGTTATCAGCCCGTGAAGTAGTTTTTCTTTATTTTGAAGTATAGTCAAGGTTGTGATGTAGGCAACAGTACTCACCAGTTTGCACAAGCAGGAATGCAAAAATGAACAGATCTAATCTTTATAATCCTGAATCGGATTCTGAAAATAGCTGCCTGCTATCATCAAAATATGCAAGGGAAACTCCTGTAATATCCCAATCATTTTTTAAATCTTTTGTTCAATTATTCTAAAACCATAATGGTTGCATTTAACTAGATTACATGCTTTCCCCTTCCTCTTTCTTGTCTATGTCATGTATGGGGTTACACAGCTAATAGACCTGCAGCCTCACAGTGCCAGAGACCCTGGTTTTGTTCATCTGTGTGACCTTGGTTGCTATCTGGAGCTGCCTGTTATTCCTGTGACCATGTGGGTTTCCTCACACGTTCCAAGGATGCACGGGTTGGTAAATTAATTGGCCAATGTAAATTGCCCCTGCTGTGTAGGTGAATGGAGAGTGGTGGGAGTCAATAGGAATGGGGGGGTAAAAAAAAAGGAAGGTGTAGTATTAGTGTAGATGTGGTTGATTGATAGTGTGGCCTTTATGGGCTGAGTGACCTGTTTTCA
The DNA here is from genome assembly GCF_048418815.1 of Hemitrygon akajei. Taxonomy (NCBI): domain Eukaryota; kingdom Metazoa; phylum Chordata; class Chondrichthyes; order Myliobatiformes; family Dasyatidae; genus Hemitrygon; species Hemitrygon akajei. The sequence goes on from NC_133137.1 coordinate 18,810,736, forward strand.
TGCCCTATCTGTAACACAAGCTGTGTATCATAGTTACTGTGCTCATGTTGGGATGACAGGCAGCTCGTGCCAGCTGAGTAAAAATGCATCCCAATTAATTACCGAGAAGGCTAAGAACACTGCCATCACTCCTTGTCACGATCTCTGTTCTCTCACCTCTGACTATTCCCATCAAAATTGAGCATGACCATTCTTTATCATGTTGTCATGTGTTTAACAGAAGTTGATTGTGATTTTTGGATCATAATTATTATGACTAATAACAATTATAAGAATGTGCCATTATTATGATGTTCTACTTCCTATCCTATGTTATGGCCTGACTCTATCATCCCCAATGCATTTGTTAGTGATCCAGTTATCTGAGCCTTTTCTCCATGGATTTATTTAACCAGTGCATTTTTTTTTTGGCCAGCCTCCCTCTTCATTTATTTCACAGCCTTGCGGTTATCCAAAAATCCTCTGCTTAGGTGCTAACTTGCCCAAAGTGCCACTTACCTATCCTTTTGTGCCTCCGATTAAGCAAGCTTAATCAGATGGATTCAGCTGTCCATCTGATTAAGCAACCTTCATTTTTAGATTTTATGTTTTTTATTAAAAATCCATCCATGATCTCATCCCTCCTAATCTGAACCTGGCCTCTTGTAATCATTCCACAATTAATACCTTTGTCTTCAATTATCAAGCTCCACGAATCTGCAACACATTCCTCAAAAATTATACTACTGTACTGCTCTTTTTTTCTTTAAATCCCTAAGTATTAGATGTTGGTGAGATCTGATTTGGAATACTGTCTGCTATTTTTGGTCATCTACCTACAGGAAAGATGTAAGTAAGGTTGAAAGGGTACAGAGAAAATTATTATGTGGATGTTGCCGAGACTGGAGGGCCTGAGTTATAAGGAAACTTGTTTTTAAAGCTCTTAATGATCTGGGACAGGAGTACATCACAAAATCATTTTCGTTTTATAATCCTGCTCAGACTCAGAGGTCCTCTTCTGGTCTCTTAAATTTAAATTATCTCTCTCAAAAGATAACTGTCAGCTTTTTGGAACGATGTTCCTAAGCTGTGGAATTCAATAACCAAAAACTGTAAGGGATGCAGATTCAGTTGATACTTTTAAATGCCAGATCAAAACTTACTTATTTAAACTTGCGTTTAACTAACATCTTTTTGCCTTTTATTTTCATATTTATTTTTAATTTAATTTTTAATGTTACTTTCATGTTTGCACTTTATCCCATTGTAAAGCATTTTGAACTATGTCATCTGTATGAAAAGTGGTCTGTAAATGGTGAGGGCCTCCGTTGGTTGGAGTTGACCATGGATATTGCATCCTGGCTGTCTAGATACACAACCCTGGGCAGTACAATATGGAGAGCAAGCTGTTGCCAATGTTGCAAGCTTCCCCTCTCCACGCATTTGATGAACCCAAACGAACAGCAGGGACTGATACAGTTTGGTACCAGCAGCATCACAGGAGTTGCCAATCAGCATCGAATTCAACATAGGACTGCCTTAGGCACGCCAGCTCCAGATTTTTCCCTCAGCTTTACTCCTGAAGGTTTCCTCATGAGTGGGTGTAGCCACAAGGCAGCAGAGGTTTCAGATCATAATTTTCCTTGTAAATAAGCTGACGAGCCCCATCTGCCTGAAGTGACTGGTTTTAAGGCGCAGTAACCCATCTTTACCCCTTCTCTCAGTAGAAACGGTTCCGCCAGGCTTAGTAGCTAAGCCGCACATGAAGGCCAGGAGCTGAACTTGGTTGTCAGACACTATTTGAGGTGCATGCCCATTAGGAGCATTTAATAGGTAGTGGGAGCTTGTGCCCATTACCACCCCCAGCTATAATAACCTTAATGAACCTTATAAATAAGTTATTATTATCTGGATGGTGGGCTCGAGGCATATCTTTACTGAGGAGGTATAAGGCATTCCTTCCCAATTCTAGTTTGCTGGTCACCCTTGGGCGAGGTGTAGCCCCCTGATCAGTGTCACATGAAGCCATGGGATCAAGTGATGGATGGTTATATGATGCATATTGCAAGTCCTAGTTATGCGACCACTGACGCCAGGCAGGCAATTTCTGAAGAGTTTTGTTAATGGCTGGGGTTACCCGTCTTGTAAAGACACTGCCCAGAAGGAGACAATGGCAAACAATGTCGAAATATTTCCAAGAACAGTGATGGTCAAAGACCATGAATGCCCACGTCATGTGACATGCAGTACGTAAGGATGATGATGGTTATTAATATTATCAGCCACAACCATAGAGAATGGCAGAATGAGTTAGTTTTATTATCACTGACTTGTATGACATGAAGGTTGTTGTTTTACCGCAGCAGAGTAGTGCAAGAACATAGAAAAGTAGAGTTTATGGACTGTTTGGAAATCTGATAGCGGAGGAGCAGAAGCTGCTTCTGGTTCCTGGGCTTGAAGGGACCGGTAGCTTCCCTTGCTCCTGTTTTCATCTGCTCTTGTACCATTCTTTGCTGCTAAGTTTAAAATCTTAATTATTGTTTCTGGCAAAAAATTATGGTTCTACCTGTACAGATCCCAAGATTCCAAGTCAGACTGGTGATCCACAGAAAAGCATCTAGAAGTGGTTGTAGTGATGAAACTGGAGGAGTTGGGTAGTGTCGCAGTTCGTGCAATCCCGTTACAGTTCAGGGTGTTCCGGAGTTCAGAGCTCAATTCCGGCGGCATCCGTAGCGAGACTGTACCTTCTCCCCCTGAACCGCGTGGGTTACCGCTGGGTGCTCTGGTTTCTCCCTGCAGTCCAAAGACCAGTTAGTAGGTTAACTGGTCACTGAAAAATTTCCTGTGAGTTGCCAGATGGTGCAACTTGTTGGGCTGGAAGGGCCTTCTCCGCACTTTATCTCTGAGTAAAATAAAACTTTATGCCTGTCTAGTTTGACAGGTAAAGACCTGAGCTGGGAGCTGGGGATTATGGTCAAATTGAGGCTGAAGGCTTTGGGTGCCCTGGTGACATAGTGCACGAATTTGTTGTCCAATTCTAAAGGCCTGAGACATAAGGCAGAGTGTAAAGTTTGAATAGATCTCCAAAATCATGTTGTGTAAGCTCAATCATTAGTGGGAATTATAATTAATCTTTAATTATTATCATCATCAACATGTTGAGGAACCAACTGGCGAGCAGGCCATTCTAGATTGGGTATTGAGCAATGAGGAAGGGTTAGTTAGCAGTCTTGTCGTGCGAGGCCCCTTGGGTAAGAGTGACCATAATATGGTGGAATTCTTCATTAAGATGGAGAGTGACATAGTTAATTCAGAAACAAAGGTTCTGAACTTAAAGAAGGGTAACTTTGAAGGTATGAGACGTGAATTAGCTAAGATAGACTGGCAAATGATACTTAAAGGGTTGACGGTGGATATGCAACGGCAAGCATTTAAAGATCGCATGGATGAACTACAACAACTGTTCATCCCAGTTTGGCAAAAGAATAAACCAGGGAAGGTAGTGCACCCGTGGCTGACAAGGGAAGTTAGGGATAGTATCAAGTCCAAAGAAGAAACATATAAATTAGCAAAAAAAAGTGGCACACCTGAGGACTGGGAGGAATTCAGAGACCAGCAGAGGAGGACAAAGGGTTTAATTAGGAAAGGGAAAAAAGATTATGAGAGAAAGCTGTCAGGGAACATAAAAACTGACTGTAAAAGCTTTTATAGGTACATGAAAAGAATAAGATTGGTCAAGACAAATGTAGGTCCTTTACAGTCAGAAACAGGTGAATTGATCATAGGGAACAAAGACATGGCAGACCAATTGAATAACTACTTTGGTTCTGTCTTCACTAAGGAGGACATAAATAATCTTCCGGAAATAGTAAGGGACCGATGGTCTAGTGAGATGGAGGAACTGAGGGAAATACATGTTAGTAGGGAAGTGGTGTTAGGTAAATTGAAGGGATTAAAGGCAGATAAATCCCCAGGGCCAGATGGTCTGCATCCCAGAGTGCTTAAGGAAGCAGCCCAAGAAATAGTGGATGCATTAGTGATAATTTTTCAAAACTCCTTAGATTCTGGATTAGTTCCTGAGGATTGGAGGGTGGCTAATGTAACCCCACTTTTTAAAAAAGGAGGGAGAGAGAAACCGGGGAATTATAGACCGGTTAGTCTGACATCGGTGGTGGGGAAAATACTAGAGTTGGTTATCAAAGATGTGATAACAGCACATTTGGAAAGAGGTGAAATCATCGGACAAAGTCAGCATGGATTTGTGAAAGGAAAATCATGACTGACGAATCTTATAGAATTTTTTGAAGATGTAACTAGTAGAGTGGATAGGGGAGAGCCAGTGGATGTGGTATATTTAAATTTTCAAAAGGCTTTTGACAAGGTCCCACACAGGAGATTAGTGTGCAAACTTAAAGCACACGGTATTGGGGGTATGGTATTGATGTGGATAAAGAATTGGTTGGCAGACAGGAAGCAAAGAGTGGGAATAAACGAGACCTTTTCAGAATGGCAGGCAGTGACTAGTGGGGTACTGCAAGGCTCAGTGCTGGGACCCCAATTGTTTACAATATATATAAATGATTTAGACGAGGGAATTAAATGCAGCATCTCCAAGTTTGCGGATGACACGAAGCTGGGCGGCGGTGTTAGCTGTGAGGAGGATGCTAAGAGGATGCAGGGTGACTTGGATAGGTTAGGTGAGTGGGCAAATTCATGGCAGATGCAATTTAATGTGGATAAATGTGAGGTTATCCACTTTGGTTGCAAGAACAGAGAAACAGATTATTATCTGAACGGTGGCCAATTAGGAAAAGGGGAGATGCAACGAGACCTGGGTGTCATTGTACACCAGTCATTGAAGGTGGGCATGCAGGTACAGCAGGCGGTGAAAAAGGCAAATGGTATGTTGGCATTCATAGCAAAAGGATTTGAGTACAGGAGCAGGGAGGTTCTACTGCAGTTGTACAAGGCCTTGGTGAGACCGCACCTAGAAAATTGTGTGCAGTTTTGGTCCCATAATCCGAGGAAAGACATTCTTGCCATAGAGGGAGTACAGAGAAGGTTCACCAGATTGATTCCTGGGATGGCAGAACTTTCATATGAAGAAAGACTGGATCGACTAGGCTTATACTCACTGGAATTTAGAAGATTGAGGGGGGATCTTATTGAAACGTATAAAATTCTAAAGGGATTGGACAGGCTAGATGCAGGAAGATTGTTTCCGATGTTGGGGAAGTCCAGAATGAGGGGTCACAGTTTAAGGATAAAGGGGAAGCCTTTTAGGGCCGAGATGAGGAAAAACTTCTTCACACAGAGAGTGGTGAATCTGTGGAATTCTCTGCCACAGGAAACAGTTGAGGCTGGTTCATTGGCTATATTTAAGAGGGAGTTAGATATGGCCCTCGTGGCTAAAGGGATCGGGGGTATGGAGAGAAAGCAGGTACAGGGTTCTGAGTTGGATGATCAGCCATGATCATACTGAATGGCGATGCAGGCTCGAAGGGCCGAATGGCCTACTCCTGCACCTATTTCCTATGTTTCTATTATGTGCTGTGTCATATGGCATGGCCAATCGTAGTGCATGACCATGACTGTTCTTGGCAAATTTTTCTACATAAATGGTTTGCCATTGCTACCTTCTGGTAGTGCCTTTACAAGACGGGTGATTCCAGACATTATCGATACTCATCAGACATTGTCGGCCTGGCATCAGTGGTCACATAACCAGGACTTGTAATGTACATCAGCTGCTCATGCGAACATCCACCACCAGCTCCCATCGCTTCACATGGACCTTACTGGGGGGCTAAGCAGGTGTTACAGCTTGCCCAAGGGCGACCTGAAGGCTAGCGGAGTGAATTCACGCTTCCTTTAGCAGAAACGTATTACCTTTCTTGCCCCAGCAAAATGTTTTCATTTTGGAATGTAACAAAAGCAATCATTATCATGGTTTTCCCCAGCAATCCTGATGCTTTCAAGCAGATGCTACATTAAAATAACTCAGCAAATCCCAAGATGTTGTTTCATGTAATAACTAACACTTAGGTTCTTTATTGAAACAACAGTATTTCTTCCTTTGGCTTTTAAGGTATTTTTATTTGTCAGGCAATAAATAAGTATTGTTAATCTATATAACACTTTTCACAATGGGTTTTACAAGCAATTAATTACATTGTTTATGCATAATTTAAAAACAAAACAAATTGATATTTTTTCCTGTACATGTTATCTACAGAATTAGGGATTAATAGGATAAATGAGAAATTATTTCTGATGGTTGAAGGACCTAGGGTTGGTCTAAAAAATTTTTTTTAAATTAAGGGTGGAAAAATGTATATGTGCAATGAGTGATAGTGTAGTATTTTATAAGATGCTCAGGATGTGTTCCTAGAATTGAAAACTCAAGTTCAATCAATGCTAAAACAGTTAACATAGCATGATATACATTACGATATTCAGGGGATATTTGTGTAGAGCTCTATATAGGTACGTTCCATTGAAACAGGGAGGTTATGGTAGGGTGCAGGAATCGTGGTGTACAAAGGCTGTAATAAATCTGGTCAAGAAGAAAAGAAATGCTTACAAAAGGTTCAGAGAGCTAGGTAATGTTAGAGATCTAGAAGATTATAAGGCTAACAGGAAGGATCTTAAGAAGGAAATTAGGAGAGCCAGAAGGGGCCATGAGAAGTCCTTGGGCAAGATTAAGGAAAACCCCAAGGCATTCTACAAGTATGTGAAGAGCAAGAGGATAAAACGTGAAAGAATAGGACCTATCAAGTGTGACAGTGGAGAAGTGTGTATGGAACCGGAGGAAATAGCAGAGGTTCTTAATGGATACTTTTCTTCAGTATTCACTATGGGAAAGGATCTTAGTGATTGTAGTGATGACTTGCAGCAGACTGAAAAGCTTGAGCATAAGAAAGAGGATGTGCTGGAGCTTTTGGAAAGCATCAAGTTGGATAAGTCGCCGGGACCGGATGAAATGTACCCCAGGCTACTGTGGGAGGCGAGGGAGGACATTGCTGAGCCTCTGGTGATTATCTTTGCATCATCAATGGGGATGGGAGAGGTTCCCGAGGATTGGAGGGTTGTGGATGTTGTTCCTTTATTCAAGAAAGGGAGTGAGATAGCCCAGGAAATTATAGACCAGTGAGTCTTACCTCAGTAGTTAGTAAGTTGATGGAGAAGATCCTGAGAGGCAGGATTTATGAACATTTGGAGAGGTATAATATGATTAGAAGTAGTCAGCATGACTTTGTCAAAGGCAGGTCGTGCCTTACGAGCCTGATTGAATTTTTTGAGGATGTGACTAAACACATTGATGAAGGAAGAGCAGTAGATGTTGTGTATATGGATTTCAGCAAGGCATTTGATAAGGTACCCCATGCAAGGTTTATTGAGAAAGTAAGGAGGCATGGGATCCAAGGGGACATTGCTTTGTGAATCCAGAAGTGGCTTGCCCACAGAAGGCAAAGAGTGGTTGTAGACGGGTCATATTCTGCATGGAGGTCTGTCACCAGTGGGGTGCCTCAGGGATCTGTTCTGGGACCCTTACACTTTGTGATTTTTATAAATGACCTGGATGAGTAAGTGGAGGGATGGGTTAGTAAGTTTGCTGATGACACAAATGTTGGAGGTGTTGTGGATAGTGTGGAGGGCTGTCAGAGGTTACAGTGGGACATTGATAGGGTGTAAAACTGGGCTGAGAAGTGGCAGATGGAGTTCAACCCAGATAAGTGTGAAGTGGTTCATTTTGGTAGGTTAAATATGACGGCAGAATATAGTATTAATGGTAAGACTCTTCGCAGTGTGGAGGATCAGAGGGATCTTGGGGTTTGAGTCCATAGGACGCTCAAAGCAGCTGCACAGGTTGACTCTGTGGTTAAGAAGGCGTATGATGTATTGGCCTTCATCAATCGTGGAATTGAATTTAGGAGCCGAGAGGTAATGTTGCAGCTATATAGGACCCTGGTCAGACCCCACTTGCAGTTCTGGTCTCCTCACTACAGGAAGGATGTGGAAGCCATAGAAAGGGGGCAGAGGAGATTTACGAGGATGTTGCCTGGATTGGGGAGCATTCCTTATGAGAATAAGTTGAGTGAACTCGGCCTTTTCTCCTTGGAGCAAATGAGGATGAGAGGTGACCTGATAGAGGTGTATAAGATGATGAGAGGCATTGATCATGTGGATAGTCAGAGGCTTTTTCCCAAGGCTGAAATGGTTGCTACAAGAGGACACAGGTTTTAGGTGCTGGGGAGTAGGTACAGAAGAGATATCAGGGGTAAGTTTTTTACTCAGAGAGTGGTGAGTGCGTGGAATGGGCTGCCAGCAACGGTGGTGGAGACAGATACAATAGGGTCTTTTAAGAGATTTTTAGATAGGTACATGGAACTTAGTAAAATTGAGGGCTATTGGTAAGCCTAGTGATTTCTAAGGTAGGGACATGTTCAGCACAACTTTGTGGGCTGAAGGCCTGTATTGTGCTGTAGGTTTTCTATGTTTCTATGTTACAGAAAGTGCCAGCAGCTTCTGTTACCCCTTTAATCACTGAGAAATGTTTAGAGCTCAGCAGCCACATAATTGATGGGGAGACAGCGGTTTCCATCACACTTGTTGAGCAGGAGGCCAAAGGACCTGGGCTAGCAGTCCACTGACCTGCAATCTTCATGATGTGCTACGTCTCAACACAGAGCAGCTGCACTGCTCACCTCAGCCCACCCCGTGGCAACCACCTCTCCATACCGAGTGGCCCTTTCCGTCAGAGACTATCGCTTTGCTTGCAGCATGCAAACCCAAGCATTCGTCTTTTTCTGAAAGGAAATAGGTACCTCCTGTGGTTTTGAACTGGAGGCCCAGTGAATCGGCACATTGCAGTACAGTGTTAAGCTGGGTGTCAGTGTGAAAGTATCCGATGCTCCTCCAGCAGTGACAAATGAGCTGGCATAAATTGCTAATTTTAAATCAAATTTGATATTTGTAAGTAAAGGCACACAGAATATGGGGAAAGACCAGATAGGAAATTAGATCCCACTTCAGCTATGAAATTTTCCAACAGCAGAACAGACTCTATTCATGGGTTTCTTCTCTTACAGGTGTATTCTGCCATTCAGTTGGATTCTGGCTAATCGGTGCTTCAACTCTTTTTAACAATACTTTTCCTTTTCCAACCCTATCGTCCAAATCCACCGCATTCTGAAAAGGGAATCCATTGTATTGATGCAAATAAAATGGCCTCAGATTCTGAACGCCTCATAAATAAATCTCATGCTTTAAATTTATGTTTTGGGTGGGTTTGGAAAGTACATTTATCTTGTTTGTTTTGGACGAACCTCTTTAGATTGATGAGATGGCCACTACTGAAAATGCTGAATCAGAAAACAAAAGGGAAGAAAACCCAGCCAGCAGTAAGCTGCAATGTCCGTTAAAAGTTCTCTATTGTGGAGGTAAGTTACTGTGGCGCAATGCTAGCATGAGGAGGACTTAGTTATTTCGATGGAATAAAATGCAGCAGGATAAAATAGTATTGCTAGTTTGAAATTATATCTTTGAACAGTTTCTCTTCTGCAGCAATATCAGATCGTAGTCATATTGCTGATAATATGGAAATGCATTGCTCTATGTGAGGTGGAAGAAATTGAAAATGTGACCATGTTTATGCAGGACAAGATTCATAGTAAAGTTTGGAGCTCGGACTGTTCTTGTTTTAGTGAAGGAAGTGCAAAAAAAGCGGGGGTGGGGGAGTAATAACTGAATGCGATAAAGTTCAACTAAAGCAAAGCTTGCTCAGAGCAATGATGTTCTCTGTTATGGAGTAGCTTGATGTTGACTTACAAGCTTGTATTTTAACGTAACTTTAAAACATTCAGAAAAAGTATTTGGTAATTTTTTTACTCCATGTGTATGATCCTAATTAAGCATTGAAATAAGAGAATTTTCTCTTTGAATTTGTCACTTCAAAAATGTGTATTGTTTTATTTAATCAATTAAGCTAATTGATTTTATTGTATACAAGGATTTCTCAGCTTTGTGCATTTCAAAATTTCATCATTGTTTTTTGATCTAGATTATGCTTACAATTTTGACCTCAAAAATTAATGTTTCTTTCCCTCTGTTTCTAGTCTGTTCGTTGCCAACAGAGGTAAGTACAATTAATTACATCAAATTCAATAATCTCTCTCCTGCTTCTTTTTCCTATTTTTCTTCATCCATTGCATTTATCTTCATTCTGCTTTAGATGATATTTTTGTAGAATCCTATTTGAGCCCCTATTGACTTGGGTGTGAGAACATAACAATTTACAGTTTGTTTTCCACAGATTTACTACTTGAAAGAAAAGGTATAAAGAGGGAGCAGTTATACTGGGATTTAATTAAACTGTAATACACCCATATTTTTATTTGTATAGAGTCATAGTACGCTATAAGCACAGAAACGCTGTTTGGCCCACCTAGTCTGAGCTGAACTGTTATTCGGCCTGCCCTAGTCTGCCTTCACCTGCATCTTCCATATCCCTCCCATCCTGCTACTAATCTAAGCTTCTCTTTAAGTTTTGCAATTGAACCCACATCCACTACTTCCAGTGCAGCTTGTTCCACACTCACACCACACTCTTGAATGAAGAGGTTCCTCCTCAGGCTCCCCTTAAATATTTCAACTTTCATCCTTAACCAATGACCTCTAGTTGTAAGCACACCCAACCTCAGTGGAAAAAGCCTGTTTGCATTAACCCTATCTATATCCTTCGTAGTTTTGTAAATCTCTATCAAATCACCCCTCAATTTCCTACACTCCAGGGAATAAATTCCAACCTATTCAACCTTTCCCTATAACTCAGGTCCTCAAATCCTGCCAACATCCATTTTTTTTTAAAGTGCCTTTTACAACTGCTTATACGAGGGGTGATTGATAAGTTTGTGGCCTAAGGTAGAAGGAGTCAATTTTAGAAAACCTAGCACATTTATTTTTCCTACATTTACACACTTAGTCCAGCGGTCATATGGATCCCTTTTTTTGTGGAAGTCAGCGTCTTGGACCTCCAGAAGTGGTCCACGGCAGGCATGATTGATAAGTTTGTGGCCTAAGGTAGAAGGAGATGTGTTATTAACTTCAAACTTTCTGCACTTTCACTCAGAGTTGATCTACAGGTGCATGGAACAAGAGCTGTATAGCTCATCTCCGTCAACCTTAGGCCACAAACTTATCAATCGCCCCTGCTGTGGACCACCTGGAGGTCCAAGTCGCTCTCGTTTCATGCGCGTGCAGTTCAACTCTGAGTAATAATGCTGAAAGTTTGAAGTTCATAATGCATCTCCTTCTACCTTAGTCCACGAACTTATCAATCACCCCGCTGTGGACCACCTGGAGGTCCAAGTCGCTCTCGTTTCATGCGCGTGCAGTTCAACTCTGAGTAATAATGCTGAAAGTTTGAAGTTCATAATGCATCTCCTTCTACCTTAGTCCACGAACTTATCAATCACCCCGCTGTGGACCACTTCTACAAAGAAGGGATCTGTATGCTCCATGACCACCGGACTAAGTGTGTACATGTAGGAGGGGACTATGTTGAAAAATAAATGTACTAGGTTTTCTAAAATTGACCCCTTCTACCTTAGGCCATGAACTTATCAGTCACCCCTTGTATCTGCATTTAACTCTGACTCTACAAATTTTAATTTGTAACAAATAAAGTTGCAGTGTGTATCCAAATGGGGCGGCTCAGTAATGTAACACTGTCTGTAGGGCGTTTGTGCGTTCTCCCCATGACCATGTGGGTTTCCCCGAGGTGCTTCAGTTTCCTCCCACAGTCCAAAGACGTACAGGCTCAGAGGTTAATTGTTCACACGGGTGTAACTGGGCGTGAGGGCTCATTGGGTCAGAAGAGTCAGTTTCCGTGCTCTATCTGAATAAAATAAAATGTTATCTTTTTACTGCATATCACAGTTACCGAGAATCAACTGATAAATTATTGACGATTGCATTCCTGCGTCATTGTCAGTGCCATAATTAAGATATGCAGCATATTTGTATATTCAGCCTGAAAAGTGAAAATGTATTTGAAATGTATCTTTTTACAATGGGCTGGTAACGTGATTATTGTTGGCTGCCATGAACTCCATTGTAAGTGGATTTGAATAGGTAACATATTCAAATCCACTACTCTCTAGTTATTTATCAACAGATACAGTATTTTAGAATCAGGTTTTTATCACCGGTATGTGACGTGAAGTTTGTTAACTTAGCAGCAGTCAATGCAATACATTATATATTAAGAGAAAACAAAAAAAAAGAATAAGTAAATCAATTATAGTATACATATATTAAAAGCATACGTATGCTGTAAATAGATTAAAAACATGCAAAAAACAGAAATAGTGTATATTAAGAAAAGTGAGGCAATGTCCATTTAGGATTTCTCAACTTTAAATAGCGTAACAGCTGAGACAAGGAACCTCACTACATCCTTCCACCCAACCATGTTATGTTCTAAGCCTTCTACCATATTGGCAGCCATGCCAGTAGTCAATCCACCCATGATCCCAACAGAAATGACTGACCAGTTCCCTAATTGAAGCCCCACTCTCAAAGTTATGGAAATCCCGAACTCATTGACACTTTTATTGCAGCTGGCTAGCACAATCCACCACATTCTGTTAAATTTATCAAGGATTGTGCAGTAATTAGAATGCCTTATTGGAGCAATGTTAATACAATTATTCTAAATATTTGAGTGTCCTTTCTCATCTATGCAACATCCAACTGTGTGTACAAAAACAAAGTTAAACCATAAGAGATAGGAGCAGAATTAGGCTATTCAGCCCATTGACTCTGCACTGCCATTTCATCATGACTAACCAATTTTCCCTCTCAACCCCATTCTCCTATCTTCTCCCATAACCTTTCATGTTCTGACTAATCAAGAACCCATCAACTTCTGCCTTAACTACACCCAATGACTTAACCTCCATAGCCACCAGTGGCAATGAATTCCACTAGTCACTGGCAACCAACCAGAAAAATCAACCACTCTTTGCTTCCTGCCAATCAGCCAATCCTCTGTCCATGCCATCTTTCATATAATACCATGGGTTCTTGTTTTTAAAAGCTTCCCAATCCTCTAACTTCCCACTAACTTTTTGGTCTATTATATGCCGTCTCTTTCACTTTTCCGTTGGCTTTGACTTCTTCTTTGGGATGTATCGTGTGCCTTCCGAATTGCTCCCAGGAGCTCCAGCCATTGCTGTTCTTTTGTCATCCTTGCCTGTGTCCCCTTGCAACTTTGGCCAGCTCCTCTCTCATGCCTCTTTAATTCCCTTTACTCCACTGTAATACCGATTATATCTGACTTTAGCTTCTCCCTCTCAAATTGCAGGGTAAAGTCTATCATTATGATCACTGTCTCCTAAGGGTTCCTTTACCTTAAGCTCCCTAGTCAAATCCAGTTCATTACACAACACCCAATCCAGAAAAGCCTATTCCCTAGTGGGTTCAACACCAACCTAATTTTCCCAATCTACCTGCACATTTAACTGTCATAATACTGCTCTTTTGCCATGCGTTTTCTAACCTCCCGTTATAACCCACATCCTGGCTACAGTTCGGAGGCCTGTAAATAACCCCTATCAGGGTATTTTAATCTTGCTGTTTCTTAACTCTACCCACAAGGATTCTACATTTTTCAATCATGTGTTACCTCTTTCTAATGATTTGATTTCATATTTTTTTTACCAACACAGCCACACCACCCCCTCTGCCTACCTGCCTGTCCTTTCGAGACATTGTGTATCCTTGGATGTTAAGCTCCCAACAGTGATCTTTTTCCAGCCATGACTCTACTTGCATTGAAATATAACACTTCAGTCCTGTATTGGTCATCCTTTTGGATTTTGTCCCCATGTTATACAGCAACTCATCCCACTGCAATTTTGCCCTGTCATCTGCCTGTCCTTCGTGACAGTCACACTGCATACTGCATCTAGTTCTATAGCAACTGCCCCATCCTCAACCCTATCACTCTGGTTCTCATTCCCCTGCCAAATTAGTTTAAACCTCCCCAAAACCTCTGTCAGACTTGCCTGCAAGGTTATTGGTCCCCCTCAGGTTCAGGGGTAACCCGTCCCTTTTGTGCAGGGCATACCTTCCCAGAAAGAGATCCCAGTTATCCAGAAATCTGAAGCCCTGCCCCTTGAACCAATTCCTCAGCCATATGTTAATCTACCAAATCATCCTATTCTTCTACTCACTGACATGTGGCACAGGCAGCAATCCAGCGATTCCTACCCTGGATGCCCTGCTTTTCAGCTTTCTACCTAACTCTCTAAGTTCTCTCTTCAGGACCTCCTCTCTTTTCCTACCTCGGTTATTGGTGCCAATATGTACCAGCTCTTCTGGCTACTCCAGCTCCCCCTTCAGAATGCCGTGGAGTCGATCTGACACCTAGGAGGCACCATTCCAACCAGGTGTCTCTTTTGCATACAGAATGTCGTGCCTACTGCTCTAACTATGGAAGTCCTTGTCAGTACTGCAGTTTTCTTCTTGCCCCAGCTTCTGAGCCACAATGCCAGACTCAGTCCCAGAGACACGGTCGCTGCGGGTCCCATCGGTAGGTCGCTCCCTCCCACACAGCAGTATACTTATTAACGAGAGGAACAGCTTATAGGAGCGCTCTACAAAGGCTGCCCTTTGGCCTTCTCTCTTCAGACAGTCACCCAGGTACCTGCCTCCTGTAGCTCCTATCTGTCACCTCCTCAGTTCCCTGTATGAGCCGACGGTCATCTCGCTGCAGCTCCAGAACCTTAACACGTTCTCAGAAGAGCTGCAGCTTAGTGCATCTGGTGCAGATGTGGTTATCCAGGAGTCTGGAGATCTCCCAGAATTCCCACATCTCTTATAAAGAGCACCACACAGCCCTGGAGCCATTCTCACTGCACTAACAGACAAAGAATGAAGAAGAAACTTAACAGAAACTTACCTTGCCAAAGCCTGTTGAGTCAAAGCTTCCCCACTTTAATGCTGCTCCACTCCAATAATGGCTGCTCCACTTGTCCTTAACTTACTGTTACTTGCCTCCTCCTCATTTGATTGGGCCTCCAGAAAAAGTTGGTATATAATTTTAAAGATTGTTATACTATGTAAGACTATGTCATTTTACGAATACAGTGAGGCTAACTTGTAGGCAGTTCAAACTTAATAGCAGTTCAAGTGTTCTTGATTACTTGGGAGTAATTTGGAAAAAAAAGCTTAGGAAATCACTAAGCCTAGAGGTTCTAGGCTTCTGCAATCAAAGTTCAAAGTAAATTTATTTTTTAAGTATGTAATGTCACCATATACTACAACACTGAGATTTGGGGGGTTTTTTGGGCAAACACAGTAAATCCAAGAATTATAATAGAATCAATGAAAAATGGACAAACAGCCAATGTGCAAAATACAACAAACTGCGCAAATTCAAAAGAAAAGAATAATAAATACATAAATAAATAAACAAACACACAATAAATATCGAGAACGTGAGATGAAGAGTCCTTGAAAGTGAGTCCATAGGTTGTGGGACTAGTTCAGTCATGAGGCGAGTGAAATAATCCTCTTTGGTTCAAGAGCCTGATGGTTAAGGGGTAATAACTGTTCCTGAACCTGGTGAGTAAGTCCTGAGGCTCCTGTACCACCTTCTTAATGGTGGTAGCGAGAAGGAAACATGGCCTGGATGGTGGGAGTCCTTGATGAAGCCCCCATTCAATGGCACATTCATAGTCCAGAAGTTACTAAATGTTTCCCAGTGTTATGAATGCAGAGTTTATCAACCTTTACCATTGCAAACTCCGAGCTATTAAGGCTTAGGATAATTATTTGTAATTACAGTACAATAAATACAATCTTTACAATCTCTATTTATTATCTAAATGTGGTGTAGTTCTGCCATTAGGGGTCAGTATTGTTCCAGTTAAATCACTCTGGAACCAGGCCATGTAGGTTATTGATAACGGTAAAGAGTCAACACCTCTGCTGTCAGAGTGGCCAGTTTGTCTAAGCCAACCAGATTTCCATATTTTACAGCAATTGTACTTATTCAGCTTCAAATGTCCTTAAATATTAATAAAACATTTCTGCAGTATTCTCAGTTAAATGGTGACTTTTTATTGTTTTATACTAAATAGTTTCCAGTACTATTGCTAACCTTTTCTTACATATTTTTGAATTGTGCTATGCTTGAAAAACAATAACAAATGCTCTGAAGAGTCCTGAGCAAAACTAAATATAAAAGTAATTCTAACTGCTAAATTTAAATTGTAAAGCAGAAAACAATAGATATTGAAATCTTGAAATTAAAAATACTAAAAAACAACAAACCATCAGTAGGTCTGCAAACAGCTGTACAGAGAGAACTATTTAACATTTTCAGTCAATGATCTTTCATCAAACCTTATTGTACATGGGCTGTTAAATGCTGCGTTTATTTTGAATCCCCACTGGCATCTTTGAACCAGTGTAGTTTTGCTGTTACGGTGCATTTGCTCAAAGTTCCTCTACTAGGTGTTTAAGTTTTAACATAAATTGTTACTCTGACCTTCACGAATTGTAGTTCAAGTGTGATTTCTCTCCAAAATTTATATGACTCGTTACCAGTTGTAACACACTGGTAGCAAGCCACCTCAACATTGGTTAACTGATTCTGCTGGTGGTACTTACAACAGCGACTCTCTGAATGAGGTACATTCATTAATACTTTGAAAAACTTAACTGAGTTATAAACACGTGCTTTTGCTTTTACAGTATTGTGAATATATGCCCCAGTATACAAAGTGCAGACAATGGCTGGAGAAGAATTGCCCAGAGGAATTTGCAAAACTCAATATAGGTAACAAAAAAAAGAGAAGCAAGCATTTCTTGTAGTATTTTTAAATGTAGATATTCTGTGCTTCTGTCTGTTGATATCAGCTGTTCTGGGAATTTATTTTTTGTAGCCTAACACCAGTTTTATGGTAAATGGTGCATATGCTATGTACTCTATCTGTTCAGAAAATATTAATGCGTTTGTGATTTTTTTTCCATAATGCAACACTCACCTTATTACCAGTCACAGTAGATATCGCTACAACAAAATTGTCGTGAAGGACAAGCTTGTCCATTGGGCTTCCCTCTTATCAAAGAACTCAGCTTCAATGTGTCCAATATTATATGTGTTTATTCCTTCTACCAAGGTGCATGACGATACTCTTCCTCACACTGTATTTCATCTGCTACTTCTTTGCCCCATCTCCTAGTCTGTCAAAGTCCTTCTATAGACTCCCTGTTTCATCAATGTTATCTGCCCCTCCACTTATCATCTGCAAACTTGGCCACAAAGCCATCAATTCTGTCACCCACATCAATGACAAAGCATGCAAGGAAGCATTCCTAATCCTGACCCCTGCAGATCAACATTAGTCACTGGCAGCCAATCAGAAAAGGTTGTCTTTATTCCCACAAACAGTCCTTTTATTTCCACTCTTTGTCTCCTGCCAGTCAGCCAATTTCTATCCATATTAGTATCTTTTCTGTAATACCATGGTTCTTATTTTGTTTAGCAGCCTCATTGGCAGGACCTTGTCAAAGGCCTGCAAATCCAAGTAAACAACATTCACTGGCTCTCTTTTGTCTATCCTTCCTATCATTTCCTCAAATAATTCCAACAGATATGTCAGGCAAGATATCCCCTGAAGAAAACCATACTGTCTTCGGCCTTTTTTAATCATATGCCTCCAAGTACCGTGAAACCTCATAATTAATAGTAGGCTCATTACCAACTACTGAAGTACAGCTAACTGGCCTATAATTTCCTGTCTTTTACCTCCTTCTATTCTTAAAGTCTAGTGACATTTCAATTTCCAGTCCTCCAAAACCATTCCAGGATCTAGTGATTCTTAAAAGACCACTACTGATGCCTCTAGCAACCTGTTTTCAAAACCTTGGAATGTAGTCCATCCAGTCAAGGTGACTTGTCTACCTTCAGATCTTTCAGGTTCCAAAACACCATCTTAGTAATAGCAACTCCACTCACTTTTGCCCTTGACACTTGAGTTTCAGGCACACTGTTGGTGTCTTCTACAGTGAAAAATTGTGCAAAGTACAATTAGTTTCAACCACTGTTTCCTTGTTCCTGCATTGTTAACTCTCCAACATCATTTTCCAGCACTCTAAAAACATCTTTTGTCTCTCTTTTGCTCTTTATACGTATATCTGCAAAAATACTTTCAGTATTCTCTTTTATTTTATAAGCTAGCTTACCTTGATATCTTATGTTTTATCTCCTTTTTGTTTTTAGTTGCCTTCTGTTTGTTTTTAAAAGCTTCCCAATCCTCTAGTTCATCACTGTATTTTGCGACATTATATGTCCTCTCTTTTGCTTTATGCTGTAGTTGTGCTCCCTGTCAGCAACAGTTGCATCATCCTCTGTCTAGAATACTTCTTTAGGATGAATATATCATGTACCTTCTGAATTTCTCCCAAAAACTCCAGCCAATGCTAATCTGCCATCATCACTGCTAGTGTCCCCTTCCAATCAACTTTGGCCAGCTCCTCTCTCATGCCCTGTAGTTCCCTTTACTCCACTGTAATCCTGATTTTATCAAATTTTACCTTTTTCCCCTCAAACTGCAGGGTGAATTCTATCATATTAAGATCACTGCCTCCTAAGGGTTCCTTTACCTTAAACTCTGGTTTGAACCAGACAAAACAGCTTTGAAATTGTTTGAGCCATCTGAATCTGGTTCTACCTAGCTGAATTTGGTTCTATCCAAGTGAAACCGATAGGCATACTAGCTGGAAGGGAATAGGTGAAGCCAGGTGAGGCAGAAGTGGAGGGGAATGAAGTGAGAAACTGGGAGGTGATAGCTGGAAAAGGTAAAGGGCAGAATAAAAAGAATTCTGCTTGGAGAATCGTGAAGAGATTATTTTGTTACTGACGAAACAAAGACTTCAAATGTTTTCCTTTCAAAGTTTGAACTCATTGTTATTAATTGAATGGAATGACAGAAATAATATTGTGCATTTCTCCAAAATGTCAGCTAATTGATATTTTAATCATTCTGTTTCCTTTTTCTCCAATGTGATCATTATTGATTCTAAAAATAGACACAATAAAAATATAGGATGTTCATCACAAATTAACAATCAAAAATTTAGAAATGGATCACATCAAATCAATTCACCACATTGTATAACATATTTTCTATTTTCTCTTACTTGAACTTTCATCAGTGGTGTTGCGAACAATTTATTAACAGTGTATATATAAACTTAGGGGGATGTGGGAATTAACTATCTTTGTTTGCCAAACAGACTGTGGTTGTTAAATCAGCCACTGAAGGACCCATCAGAGCTTTCACATCAGACAACCCTTTTCCCTCACTTTGCAGAAATGAGAATAACTTGCCTTTAAAGTCTTTGCCCTCTGCTACCTGCTCCCCTTCTCTAAAAATATGGACTGCCCAAGGCCTGCCTCTCCAGGTCTCCCAACCTATCAGGCAGCGTGACTTCAGTCGCATCACAGCTAGTCTGGACTAACTTGACATCCTTACTAGCTGATTGGTCAAAACACCATTCAATCAGCGTAACTTTCCCCAAAACGTTTACAGAACTCAGCACTCTGAATAACAGATCATCGGGAATTCGGACATCCACCCCACTCAAAGCATTATTTGTGGATAATCTCTTTGAATCGCACCAAACCTTAATCCCTGTGGCGTACAATAAAGTACCTTCGTCCCATTCCCCATCACTAGTTTAAAACACAGGCTTAAACACACAAACCGCTTAATCGACTCTAAAACAGCAGTCACACAGCATTTGAGAAATCTCCGGACGAAGCTGCCACAAACCTCACTGGGCTTGTAAGCAAACTTGGCTCGTTAGCCAGCTCTGTTAACAGCCACAGGACTCAGTGGTGAGAAGGCCACCCTTCATAAAATTGAACATCAAGGGTTGGTATGATTTGGGATTCAAACAAATGGGAATGTGGTGATGTTCCAATTAAAGAAACCTAAATTTGAGCGAATGCTGTGTAAATACTGGCCATACACAATTGTCGGCAAGAAATAACAGAACGTACACTGCATAAAATTATAAAGTATATATATTTACAAATTTTAGTTTTATCAAACAGTTAGTAGGAAAGAGAAAAGAAAAAGAAATAAAAAGGCCCATTACAGTTAAACCAGTCCAAATGTGCACATTAAGTTAGAGCTCTTCGTGGAGTTGGCGTTTACTTGCACTGGACCCACACGCCACACTCCGGACTTCGCTCGAAATCCATCTCATACAAATGGGCTCTCCCTCCAGAGTTTTGGATCTTTCTCCTGTCCTCACTGCAAGTGCCACCAAAAAATAACGACCCTGAACCAGATTAATGTTTGTCACAAATCTCTCTTCTCCCCCACCCCTTCCCGCTCTCTAGAACTTTCTCCTGACTCTACCATCCTGATTGGCTGACACATACATTCCTAGGTTGAGCAGCAAGGCTTCTTATGTCTAGCCGAAACCAAAACTTTCTGCCAGCAGGACACAGTGTAAACTGCTATCTACAGCATAGCAATAGAAATCTTAGCCAGGGGATTACAGAAGTTTGCAGGTGATATAAAGATAATGTGGAGAAGCAAATGGTTCTGTCAATCAACCTTCCAACGTTAATTTGGTTAAAGTGATGAATAATTTTCTTTTTTTAGCTGAAGTGTAAGAGATGAGTGGGACCCAAGACTCCTGCACTTCCTGCCCAACGGTAGTAGTGAGAAGAGAAGGAGGCAGGTCAAACACAGGCAGGCGGCACTGAACACTTGTTCATTTTTCACTCTGGTCCTCAACAATTTTAATCTTGCTCGATGCTTTAATTGGCACGGAGTAATGGAGCTGACCATGTGCTATCTGATCTCAGTGCAGCTCACACCACCAGCTTGGCTGCCCTGGCTGGACCTGCACTCTCAAGAGTCTAGTTTCCCGAATCCCTCAGGAGATTGAAAAAGTGCCAGACTGTTTAATCAGTTCAAAAGTATGTCCTTAAAAGGGGAATTACATGCTGCTGACTGTGGTGATAGCAGTTCAGAAGTATACTAGAGTATCTAGTAGTTTTGTGAGCTGTCTGCAACAAATCGCCATTAGCCACGGGTGCCATCTTGTGCAGAAAAGGATCTGGAAAGAATAAATAGGAAGGGCTTTACCTCCTTATAGGAAATCAGATAACATAGGTTAAAACTAAAAGCTTCAGGGTAAGAGTCCGCAAGTTGCTGTTTGAAAGGGTGGTAGAACCAGAATCCCCCAACGCATTTTTAAAAAGTAGTTGGGTATGACTGGAAAAATATTAACTATATACTGTCTGAACCTAATGACTTTGAATAATACAGAATTTGTAAGAGTGTGTTTGTGAATTTCTAGTTCAATATTAACTCTTTCAATCATTCTTCTTCCACTTTACATTGATGTAAAGACTAATTAAGTAATTCAATAGTTTTATTTAAAAAACAGTCTTGATCAACCAGCCTATATCAACCTAGTACAGGTGTCCCCCGTTTTTGGAACGTTTGCTTTACGTCAAGTCGCTGTTACGAAAGACCTACATTTCAAAGTGGGAAACTTTGTCACATGGTGCGAGCAGAATCATCTGCAGCTTAATGTGAAAAAGACTAAGGAGCTGGTGGTGGACCTGAGGAGGGCTAAGGCATCGGTGACCCCTGTTTCCATCCAAGGGGTCAGTCTGGACATGGTGGAGGATTACAGATACCTGGGGATACGAGTGGACAATAAACTGGACTGGTCAAAGAACACTGATGCTGTCTACAAGAGTCAGAGCCGTCTCTATTTCCTGAGGAGACTGAGGTCCTTTAACATCTGCCGGACAATGCTGAGGATGTTCTACGAGTCTGTGGTGGCCTGTGCTATCATGTTTGCTGTTGTGTGCTGGGACAGCAGGCTGAAGGTAGCAGACACCAACAGAATCAACAAACTCATTCGTAAGGCCAGTGATGTTGTTGGGGTGGAACTGGACTCTCTGACGGTGGTGTCTGAAAAGAGGATGCTGTCCAAGTTGCATGCCATCTTGGACAATGACTCCCATCCACTCCATAATGTACTGGTTAGGCACAGAGACTCATTCCACCGAGATGTAACACTGAACGTCATAGGAAGTCATTCCTACCTGTGGCCATCAAACTTTACAACTCCTCCCTTGGAGTGTCAGACACCCTGAGCCAATAGGCGGGTCCTGGACTTATTTTTTCCACTTGGCATGATTAACTTATTATTATTTATGGTTTTATATTGCAATATTTCTTCACTATTCTTGGTGGTGTGGCTGTAACGAAACCCAATTTCCCTCAGGATCAATAAAGTATGTCTGTCTGTCTGTGTTAGTTACCTGTTTTCGCTAACAGAAGGTGTTTTCACTGTTACAAAAAAAGGCAGCGCGCGAAAAAGACAGCGTGTGAAAAAAGGCAGAGCGTGCCAAGCAGACTAGCTCCTCCCCCGAACTGCATTCTAGCCGGCATTGCTTAAACACGTGCCTGTGAGCATCTGTGCTTTATGTCGATTTATTTTGTGCATCCGTTAGCAAGATGAGTTCTAAGGTATTGGAAAAGCTTAAAAGAGTGCATAAGGGTGTTACACTTAGCGTAAAACTAGACGTAATAAAGCGTTTGGATCGTGGTGAATGAAGTAAGGATATAGTGAGTTTGGATAAGGGTTTGTGGAAGTTGACGAAGATGATGTTGAAGAGATTTTGGCATCCCATGACCAAGAACTGACAGATGAAGAGCTGATGAAGAGGAAAGGATAACGAAGCCGAACGCAGTAGCGAACGGCGCGAAAGTGAAGTCGTCCAGGAACTGAACGTGAAGCAACTGTGTGAGATTTTCACTATGATTGACAACGCTGCAATGATTGCAGAAAAGTATGACTTTAATTTTGAAAGGGTACGTAGGTTTAGGGCAGGTTTGCTGGATGGTTTGAGTGCTTACAAAGAACTGTATGATAGAAAAATGAGCAAGGCTAAACAGTCAAGCATACTGTCGTTTTTCAAGCCTTCCACATCAGCCATAGCAGACGACAAAACTCGACCTTCAATATTGAGGCAGGCAGACATAGAAGAAGGTGACCTGCCTGCCCTGATGGAAACAGACGACGATGAGATGACACCCCAGTGTCCCACCACCCCAGTCTACGACGACTCAGCCTAACGCACCATCATCAGTGTCCTCACTGTCTTCCCGATTCCAGTAAGTGAAACTACACTGGGCGTACATTATTTCTAGTTTATATAGGCTGTGTATTTTTATGTGTTATTCGGTAACTTCATAGCTTAAAGGTTACTGGAAAAAGTGCTTCTGCCAGGAGCTCTTCTGCCGAGTGTTTTTGCTGAGAGTGAGCGCTTCCGTGAGATTTTCGCTTTGGTAGACAGCAATAATTGTAGAAAAGTTTTCCTACATTATATATGCTGTGTATTTATCAGATCATTCCTGCTTTTACTATATCTTACTTTTATTTTAGGTTTTATGTGTTATTTGGCATGAGTTGGTAGGTTATTTTTTGGGTCTGCGAACGCGCACAAATTTTTCCCATAAAAATAAATGGTAATTGCTTCTTCACTTTACGACATTCCGGCTTACGAACCATTTCATAGGAACGCTCTACCTTCGAATAGCAGGGGAAACCTGTATACAGTTTGAAATCTGAACCTTTTATTGTTTAAAAATGATCAGATGTGATTTTTTTCCATTGAGAATTAACTTTGATATTTTACTTTTTTAAAAGCAGATCAGTCCCCACAGCAGGATTCAGGAGGAGGAGAGCCACCATCTGGCGAGGAGGAAGAAAAGAAAAAACAAAGACGAGGTTACTTCACCAATATATAATTTTTTACAAATACAGTGAATTCTGGTTAACTGGGACACATCAAGACCAGTACATTTTGGCCCAATTAAGTGGCTGCCCCAATTAGCGGACGTTTCATGGAATTAGTCAAAAATGTATAAAAAAAGAGAAACTACCATTTAACTAAGTAACAAATTGGGTATTTAAATGAAATACAGAACAAATTAGAACACTAACAATACCACTACAGTACTATAAAAGTGTAGTTCCTAATAGTTATCAACAGAGCAAATCATACAATGTACACTACCATATTCTTTTGATTAACTAAAAATGAAAAAAACTCTATGCTGGCACTTAGTACAGATAATGGACTACCTTTATACAATGCTTTTGACGATTGCATCCTCCAAACCTTCATTTGCACTAATTTAGCCATCAAAGCCAATTGTTTTTCCAAAGATTTATTTTTAAGAATTTACAATACATTTCTAAGAAACTCCTGAGATTGCTAAGTAAGTAATGAAGAATATAGATCATATCAGTGTCACGGAGGTATACAGTTGTAGTGTACATCCTGAATTTAAATGCAACTTCTGATGTTAGAATGTAATTGTCCATGCAAAAAAAAACTCAGTCTTATAAATTCCCCTCTAAATGCTGACTAACTGCAAAACACATTCTATCCATTTAAATTAAGCTCCTCCTGAACTCTTTTTTTTTACCCATCTGTACTCTAAATTTCTGGGAAGAAATGAGTCATTTCTGTAACTTTGAATAGCTTCAGTTTAAACATAGATGTATTAGTACTAAACTGCATACACATCTATCATACAATTGTGTTAAGGTCGGCTATGTGCTAATAGCTTATTTTTGTTTTGCTGGTAATTTGGCTTTATTAATGCCATTGTTTAACCCCTGATAACCTGCATCTTCTCTGCAAAGCACCAATCGCAAGAGAAAAATGACTGGAATGTTTTAGGCTTGCATGCATTTTCCATTTGTCACTTTTCAAAGCAAATTTTGTCTCATATAATCTGATGCTGTTGCAAGTGAGCTTGGTTGTCAGAATGCAGCTGCCTTTCAGAATATTGCCAAATCAGAGTTCTGTGTTTCTGCATCTCAATTTATAATTTTCTCCTGAAGATGAAGTTGTTGACCATTTGCTGAATAGACAATCTCCAATGCATGGACCAAATCACAGTTATTGTATGTGAGCCCAAGAGTGAACGTTGGCAATTCAAATGTAAAGAAGGGTTAGATCCAGCCTGTTCCTTTCCTCACTCATCATTGGCATTTAAGTAGTTCCATAGATTCACTGGATCATAACCAGAAGTTTAAGGTTAATGGCACAAAGGAGAATTGGATCACCACATTTAACTTTCTTAAGTTGTGATTAAGAAAAATTACTACAGATACTGAAGTCTTCAATAGCTTTCTTGATCTTGCAAAGCCCATCTGTTTTAATAAGTCTTGCAAGCAATCTCTACATCATTTGTTCTACCTTAAGAAATTATATTTAAACAAGACCAGCAGATGTGTAGAAATCCTTGTAACCATTTTGTGATTTTGTTTTTAGGAATACACAAGAGTCTATAAGATTGTAATAATTCTTGATATGTTGACATCTTCAAAGGAAATCTTGTACAATCTTTCCATCCATTTGTAAAATGTGGTTTTAAAGATTTACTGTGATAAACATTGCTGATATATCATTTTCTTCCTCCATATATAAGGCTTAGTTTAAAATATTTAGCAGAGACATGATTTGCACTTTTTAAGTGATAAATAACTTAATGTATCAATCAAAGATGCTGCGCAAAGTTATATTTGATCCAACCCGAAGTAAGTTTGGACTTCTTATGTCCATAAATAAAACAAACGTAGCACACAGGAAATGGAACACGTGTTCTAAATTAATGTTTCCTATTCATTTTTAAGGTGGCAGGGGTATAATTAAACAAAAAAAGAAGACAGCACCCCAGAAGGTTACAATAGCAAAAATTCCAAGAGCAAAAAAGAAATATGTAACAAGAGTCTGTGGCCTTGCAACTTTCGGCAAGTATTTAATTTTATTTATGTTACTGTCATTTTAATATTCCCCTGTATATAAAGTGAATAAAATATGAATTGGTATTTTCTGTACATTACCCCAATCTATTTTCAATGTTTGTCTCCTGTCAAAATAATTTTGAAATGTCATGGCAGTTGAACAAAAAATATCATATAATAAATTATAGACAGAGAAAAAGCTCATGGATTAATTTTCATTCTCGCTATTATCCCATTCCAATCTATATTCAGTAAAATTGTCACTTCAAAATGAAAGAATTTCATGGCAGTTGAGCAAAATATCATATAGTTTAACAGACAGAGAAAAAAAACTCTTGGATTAACTTTTATTCTTGTTATTATCCCAGACAACATTATCCTAAACTTGGAATCTTGTTCATTCAGCCCAAAATCTTAATTGAAATAATTGTTAATGGTTACTTGCATATAAGCAGAGATTGAACTTAAAGAAGCCCAGCGATTCTTTGCTCAGAAGTTCTCCTGTGGAGCCTCAGTTACAGGAGAAGATGAAATCACAATTCAGGGTGATGTTACAGATGATATCCTGGATGTTATTCAAGAGAAATGGCCAGAGGTAAGATTAATGTTACTTGGATTCAGAAAAACTTCAACTATTTCTGGGCTTGTGATTGTCAAGATGTCTGAGAGTGAAGCTGATTAATACTCTGAGTGTTGTCCTCAGAAGGAAGCTGTTTGGTTGTTGTGGGTGTTCAAAGATTGCGATTTGTGTGCATTACAGTACAGTAGAATTTTTCAGTATGAGTCTTCCAGTATGTAATGAGGAAAACTCTTCCGGATGTCTCTAAGTTGGTATTTGGAACATGTGATAAGTTAAAATTCTAGCTAATTGGATTTGGTCATTACACGCACCCCTCATACAAACTCTTCTCCCTCCTGCCATCTGGGAAAAGGCACCGAAGCATTCGGGCTTTCATGACCAGACTGTGTAACAGTTTCTTCCCCCAAGCTTAAGACTCCTCAATACCCAGAGCCTGGACTGACACCTTACTGCCCTATTGTCCTGTTTATTATTTATTGTAATGCCTGCACTGTATTGTGCACTTTATGCAGTCCTGGGTAGGTAGTCTAGTGTTTGTTTTTTACGTAGTTCAGTCTAGTTTTTGTACTGTGTCTTGTAATACCATGGTCCTGAAAAACGTTGTCTCATTTTTACTATGCACTGTACATAGCAGTTATGGTCGAAATGACAATAAATGTGACTTGGCTACAAGTTAGAGTAAAAATATATCTTTAAAGTTCAGGTTTTAACAGTGGTGGTGGAAGCACAGAAATTATTTGGATAATGTTGAGTACATTAATTATTTGCAGATGCATTTTTTGGCATAAGTTGTTTAATGTGCTTCTTTTAAATGCAAAGCTTGAAAATGCTTTTTGGTTGTTTTGAGAATTTGTTCTTCCCAGAGTAAGTAACTCTGGAAAAGGTCTTGGTTGGAGTTTCCTTGATTTAATCAGCTTTTTGGATGTGGAAGACAGGCATCAGGTGAGGTACAGTGGGCTGTAGTGTAGACAGTGAACTGCTAAAGGCAAGACCCTTAATAGTGTTGCTCAGTAGAGAGATCTTGGCATCCAAGTTCATAGCTTCTTGAAAGTGGCTATTCACTTTGATAGGGTGAAGACTTATGGAATGCTTGCTTTTATTAGTTGAGGCATTGAGTTCAAAAGTCAAGGCTATCTTACAACTTTTTAGAACATTGGTTCAGCAATATCTGGACTATTGCATACAGTTCTGGTTGTCTCACTAAAGGAAGGAAGGATTACTTTGGCTTTGAGACAGTGCAAAAGAGTCTCATGATGGCAGTGAATGAGTCTCGGGCATTTTGCACTGGAGTAGCTGTCAATGGCTTTTGAATTGTTTTTAAATGTTTTTGGTGGTTGAATAATTAAACAAATAAAGTTTTAAATGTCAGAATACAATTACATATAATTTAAATGTTTTCCTGCACTTCTGGCACAAAGACTGCAATAGCCCTCTCTAGTTAACAGCTGTTCTAATGAACTCATTGGTAAGTACAGTAGTGGAGCAGGGGGCCAGCTGAACATGTCAGAAATGAGCTAAGCGGCAACTGGCTGATTACTGGCAGTTCCCAAATCAATTCCTGTCAAACTGCATGATTTAGCATACAGCTTAACCTCCACTTTATTGAATGTTCATTGAAAAACAATTTATTCAGCAATTTTATGTTTTCTCCTCAAAAGAAACATCTTTTAAGCATTTGTAGATGTCAATCACAATAGATCTTTGTCCTTGATTTTGCTGTTGTAATGGATTGAATTGAATTGACTTTATTTCTTACATCCTTCGCATACATGAGGAGTAATAATCTTTACTCCATCTAAATGTGCAATTTAGAGTAATTTTTAATAAGTAATATGTACAACAGGACAGTCAATATAACATAGAAATACAGTTGTGTCAGCATGAATTAAGCAATGTAATGGCCTGGTGGAAGAAGCTGTCCTGGATCCTGTTGGTCCTGGCTCTTATGTTGCAGTACCGTTTTCCGGATGGGAGCAGCTGGAACAGTTAGGGTGACTCAGGTCCTCAATGATCCTTCAGGCCCTCTTTATGCACCTGTCTTTGTAAATGTCCTGAGTAGTGGAAAGTTCACATCTACAGATGCACTGGGCTGTCCGCACCACTCTCTGCAGAGCCCTGCAATTGAAGGAAGTAACAGTTCCCATACCAGGCAGTGATTTAGCCAGTCAGGATGCTCTCAGCCGTGCCCCTGTAGAAAGTTCTGTGGATTCGTGGGCCCATAACAAACTTCTTCAACTGTCTAAGGTGAAAGAGACACTGTTATGCCTTTTTCACCACACAACGGACCACGTGACATCCTCAGTGTTTATGCCAGGGAACTTAAAGGTGTTCATCCTCTCAACCTCAGAACCATTGATGTCAATAGGGGCTAGCCTGTCTCCATTCCTCCTGTAGTCCACAACCAGCTCCTTTGTTTTTGTGACATTGAGTGAGAGGTTGTTTTCTTGACACCACTGTGCCAGGGTGATGTCTTCTCTGTAGGCTGCCTCATTATTATTTGAGATTAGGCTAATCTGTGTAGTGTCATCAGCAAATTTAATTAGCAGATTGGAGCTGTGGGTGGCAACACAGTCATGGGTATACAGAGGGTAAAGGAGGAGGCTTGGTACAGAGCCCTGAGGGTGAGAGGGGCAGAGGTGAGGGACCCCACTCTTACCACCTGCTGGCAATCTGACAGGAAGTCCAGGATCCAGCTACACAAGGCAGGGTGAAAGCCGAGGTCTCTGAGCTTCTTGTCAAGCCTGTAGGGAATTATGGTGTTGAATGCTGAACTGTAGTCTAAGAACAGCATTCTCACATAAGTGTCCATCTTCTCCAGATGTGTGAGTTTGGTGTGTAGAATTGTGGCTATTGCGTCATCTGTCAATCAATTGTGTTGTTAGGTGAATTGTAGGGGGTCCAGTGTGGGTGGTAGCATGCTGCAGATGTAGTTCTTGACCAGCCTCTCAAAGCATTTACTTATTATTGAGGTGAGTGCAACAGGACATAAGTCGTTCAGACTTGTTACCTTGGTCTTTTTAGGTACCGGAACAATGGTAGATGTTTTAAAGCAGGAGGGCACTCTGTACTGGGAGAGGAAAAGATTAAAAATGTCTGTAAACACACCTGGAGTGGCACGATGCAATGAAACTACTGAATTTTGCTATTATCGAATCTTTAAACTGACAGCAACTTCAAGATTTCTGCAGTTGTGTGATCTAACTTAAATTTCTTAAATTTTCTATCAGTGTTGTAGTCTCCGTCCACCCACACAAAAATCAAGTGAAATTAATTGATCTGACTAGAACTTCTGCTATAAAATGAATGTGGTTTGCTACAAATTATAGTATAAACTTTGTCCTTTATTCCTGAAGGTCTGATAGCGATTTTAAAACCATTTGGCTACTTGGTCAGATTGATATCACAGTAGCCGAAATCCTGGAACAGATACCTGACAGCAACAGTTGGAAAAGGGGTAAACCATTTGACAAAGATCAACCTGGAATGTGGAGGAACACATTGCAAATAACGTTGTGGTTACTGCAACTCTGAGAAAGCAACATTTATACTATTTCGAGCACTTTTGCTAGAAGTGCTTATTAGATAGGTGTTAACCATGGAAAGAGGAAGTCAAAGCTAGCATTGCAAATTAAAAATACTGTAAGCAGAAATGGTCAGAAAGCTGAGCAGCTAAAGATATTGAATAAAATAGAAAAATGCAAGCGTTTGGATGGCAAGCAGGAGCAATTGTATCAAAAAGTTAAAGAATGGTGGTATAGCATGTAAAAACACTAAAGAGCAAGAACAGACAACTGGACCCTTGAATCTGCTCCACTATTCAAATAAATCATGATTGATCTGATTATAGCTTCAATTTAGCATTCCATGGTGATACTTCATACCTTGCATATCAAGTATCCATTTACCTTTGCCTTAAAAATATGTACTATTTTCCACCACGCTTTGAGGTAGAGAATTCCATAAATTAACATTTTTTAAAAATCACTTGTCTAATTTGTAGCCCCTTATTTTAAACAAAGTGGGTGTGGGATAATCTTCCAGCTTACTAATATCCTTCTGTAAATAAGGAGAGCATTGCTGCATGCATACATTATTGTGGTCTTATTGACGCTCTATGTAACTGAAGCATAAACTCGGTAATATTCAAAATTTCCACCAGCAAAAAAGAGATAAACATTTTGTTAGTTTTCTATTTATCTGCATAATTGCCTTTTGAAAGTCATGCACTATGATACCTGGATACTTTTACATCTCAGAACTCTGCAGTCTCTTACCATTTAGGTAGAATCACTGATTTATTTTTCCTAACAAAGTGGATAATTTCAATTTTCCCACATTGATCATTTAGCATATTTGCCCTCTTACTTAATCCCTTTGTTGCCATCACATTTTCTCTTCTCAACTAGATATCAGTGTTAGTCAAAAATTCATTTCTGTGAAATTGGACTATAAAGTTTTATTATAACTGTTCTCACACCAGCACAGAAGCATTATAGCATCAGTGGGTGTAAGGTTTGGAAATCTGCTGTTTTGGCTCCTTATTCTTTTTTTAATCCTTTCTGCTAAAATAGCTACAAAACTTTATCACTTGCCCATAGGCGGTGATAAATAAAACTTCAGAGAGCAGAATATTTCCTTCCCTTTTTTATTTTCCCATGCTGCAAAATTCAGCACATTCCAGTAAGTGACTTGTTCAATCCGCTATTTTAAACCTTGTCAATTTTCTTGTTTCTGAATGTTGATTATTCTTGCAGGTGGATGATGACTCCATTGAAGATCTTGGAGAAGTGAAGAAGTGACCTGCACTTATATTGCTCACTTCACCTGGCGGAATAAATTTTGGCCAACAGTGAAAAGGCTTTTTATTACAGATATCCTCTCTAGTCAAACGCCCTCAATGGATTTGAGGCTATTTTCTTGTACTTTGGTTGCCAAAGCTCCTGTGAAAATTCTGGATTATGTTTTTAAAAAAACATTGTGTGCACTAAGATCCTTAGTTTAATAAAATATCTGTTTTGATCTCTTGTGGATCATTGTATCTCAACATTGTTAGTTTAACACATTGTGGTTCTGTGTCACAAATCAGACAGCACAAGGATGTGAATTTTGTTCATACATGCAAATACAATAAATGAGAATACATTAACCCTTCCAGTAGAATTCTTGTACTGTGGGAGCTAGGTAATTGGTTTATAACTGACAGCTGTGCATGAAAGAGTGGTCGGTGAATTGGAGTTACTTGTGCAAGAGTGATCAAGTTCATTAGCAAATATTGTACCTTTTGAAGAGTGAAGTTTAACCAAAGACCAAGATTGTCACTTTCATTAAATGGCTACCTGAAGGACTTCCAGCAAAATGGAACGTAGCAGCAGAGAACGCCACACAAGGAATATCAGTAAACAACAGTCTCACAAAATATTCTGCTGACGGTAATAAATGTATTGTAGCGGACTAGCACATTGATAAGCATTGTCCTTGCCCATAACTGCCTATGCATCCTTCCCTGAGCAACACTTCAATAATTCTTGTCTGCTGCATTCGTCAGTGATAGACTGAGTAATTACTCTCCTAAATGGTAGCTATCATCAGTAGCCAACAGAAACTGCAACAGTAGAATTAGCTCTCCCTTTTGGTGAATGCTTCTTCAGTACTAAGTTGTCAGCTGAAGAGAGGGTAGCTCTGGACAGTAACTGGTGAGTGAATCTTCCAGAGTAAGGCCCACTATTCCACCATGTTTAAGGAGGTAAAAGGATTAGTTAAGGTTCGTGGGAGCAAATCAAGAAAAGAAAGGAGGGGGAGATCGCCTTTAAATCAGAACTACATTGAACAGAGTTGATGTCAGGAAGCTTTCCTTCCATGGTCTTACTAAGGGCGTCAAATGTTACAGGGGGAAGGCAGGAGAATTGCAAGGGATAATAAAACGGCCATGATGGAATGGTAGAGCAGACCTATGGACCGAATGGCCTAATTCTGCCTCTGTGTTTTATGATCTTCATCAATGCTGAACTTATACCAGTGAGGGGGCCCATAACTAATAAATAACTGATGCTACTGAACGAGGAAGCCTGTCATCCAGCAAATGCAGTTGAGGATGAATCTTCCTGTGACAGATACATCAGGAATTGTCAGGACCCTTCTGTGATATCCAGGCAACACTATCTACAATAACACTGTTGTAAATGCCATCTGCAAACTTAGTAACCCACCCCTCCATTTACTCCTCCAAGTCATAAATAAAAATTACAAGGCAAATTTAAATGAGGCATGGTGATGAGAAGGGTCTGAGGTGTGCATGAATAGCTGTGGAAGGTTGGCAGCCAGGTAGAGCCACCACCTCAGCTCTAGAGACCGTGGGTTCAATCCCAACTTCCACCGGATAGAGTGGATGTTCCCAATAGTAGGTGCAATGGCAAAACCAAAGCAATTGCCGCTGCCTGCGACCCTACCGATTTGATATACTTACATGGTGTGCCACCAGCTCCAATGATTGCTCCGAAAGTCAAATCCTTTATTAGCAATTAACAAACAAAATCTTGAAGTGGTCAAACTTAAGTGTGTCCAAATAAGCTAAGTGCAATTGAATGATATTGAGCGGTCAGCAAAAGATACACCATCTAGTGGTCCAAAGCTACAAATTACAGCAAACAAAGCACAAATATGTGTCTTATTCCCTTTGCTTTTTCCACACCCTCACTCGTGACTAATTACCATAATAAGCACACAATATAGAATAAACTGCAGATAGAGAACAGATGTATTGCTCCTGCAGTAGGGGAGTCCAGGACCAGAGGACACAGTCTCTGAATTGAAAGGTGACCCTTTAGAACAGAGATGTGAATGAACTTCTTTAGCCGGAGAGTAATGAATCAGTGGAATTCATTGCCATGGATGACTGCGGAGGCCAAGTCATTGGGAATATTTAAAGATGGAAAATGAGGTTGAAAGGGAATCTAAATCAGCCATGATCAAATGGTCAAGCAGACTAAATGGCCTAATACTGCTCCTACATCTTGTGGTCCTATATGCCCATAAGTACCAAATGCACGATACTTTATTGCAATTAGTCACATTGAACAACCAAATTAGATACTCCTTTCATTCTCCAACAACTCAGGAGGGTTCAAACTAGTGTTGCTGGGAACTGGAGTACCAGGTCAGTAAGTGAAGGATTGGACAGGAAGGTAGACGTCAGTGAAAGTATTGATAGGCAAAATCAAAATAACAGGTATGATGGGTCGGATAATTTGAAATGTGTGTATTTTAATGCTAGGAGTACTATGGGTAAAGGTGATGAACGTAAAGCATGAACTATGAAGTTGTGGCTATTACAGAGACTTGGTTGAGACAGGGATAGGAATGGGTGATTAATGTATAAGGTTTTCAAAGTTTTAGAAAAAATGAAGGTAAAAGGTTGGGGGGTGTGGTAGAGGGAGTTAGATGATAGATAGATAGATACTTTATTCATCCCCATGGGGAAATTCAACATTTTTTCCAATGTCCCATACACTTATTGTAGCAAAACTAATTACATACAATACTTAACTCAGTAAAAATATGATATGCATCTAAAATCACCCTCTCAAAAAGCATTAATAATAGCTTTTAAAAAGTTCTTAAGTAGTTTACTTAAATACATTGAGTCCTAACCCCGGCACTTTAACATATCTTACTCCTGGCGGTTGAATTGTAAAGCCGAATGGCATTGGGGAGTATTGATCTCTTCATCCTGTCTGAGGAGCATTGCATCGATAGCAACCTGTCGCTGAAACTGCTTCTCTGTCTCTGGATGGTGCTATGTAGAGGATGTTCAGGGTTTTCCATAATTGACCGTAGCCTACTCAGCGCCCTTCGCTCTGCTACCGATGTTATACTCTCCAGCACTTTGCCCACGACAGAGCCTGCCTTCCTTACCAGCTTATTAAGACGTGAGGCATCCCTCTTCTTAATGCTGCCTCCCCAACACGCCACCACAAAGAAGAGGGCGCTCTCCACAACTGACCTATAGAACATCTTCAGCACCTCACTACAGACATTGAATGACGCCAACCTTCTAAGGAAGTACAGTCGACTAATACAGTCGAGTAATCAGTAATAATATCGCAGCTGCACTCAGGAAACAATGGGGGGTTCGGACACTGAGTCTGTTTGGGTAGAACTCAAGAATAAGAAAGGGTGCAATCAAACTGATTGTTCTACAGACCCCCTAATAGCCTCTGGGACATTACAGAACACATGCGTAATGAGATTAAGGAAATGTGTAAAAAAAAGGTGGTGTTGTCATAGGGGTTTTCAAAGTCCATAATATGAACTAGGATCTTAGTGCAAGAGATTTAAATGGGGCAGAATTCCTTAGGTGTATCCAAAAGGGTTTTTTAAAATCAATATGTAGACAGTTGGATGAGAGGAGGGGCTGTACTAGA
Source organism: Hemitrygon akajei (assembly GCF_048418815.1). Lineage (NCBI taxonomy): Eukaryota > Metazoa > Chordata > Chondrichthyes > Myliobatiformes > Dasyatidae > Hemitrygon > Hemitrygon akajei. Next base: position 18,845,596 of record NC_133137.1, read on the forward strand.
CCTGGCTTTGGATAATGATCCTTGGTCAGATGACTGACCTTTCAGTGGGTGAGCAGTGACCACATCTTAACTTTCAGCGTGGCTATGGATAAGGATAAGAATGATCCTTGCGGGAGAGTGTTAAATTGGAGTAGGACAAACTACGGGGGCATTAGGCAGGAACTAAGGCGAGTTAATTAGGAACACCCTTTTTTCTGGCAAGTCCACATCAGACATGTGGAGGGTATTTAAAGATCAATTGCACAGACTACAGGAAAGGCATGTTCATGTTAGAAGGAGGGACAGGGATGGAAAAATAAGATAAAGGATGTCCAGAGAGACGATTAATTTAGTCAAGAAAAAGGGGAAGTATGTAAAGCATTGGAAGTTAGGATCAATGGAGCACATGAGGATTATAAAGAAGCCAGAAAAAAAACTCAAGGAGGGAATTAGGAAATTATGATAGCCAGGAGGGGCCATAAAAAGTCCTTGACAAGTACGGTTAAGGTGAATCACAAGGCATTCTATACATATGATCCAAGATGGCGGCGTGACACAGCTTGCAGCAGTCACTCCGGAGCTGATTATCTGTTATTTGTGAAGCGGGGTGCCGTGCGCAATCATAATTGGTTGAAAACGGATGTGGGAGCACGGCGGAACATCTGGAAATCTCCAGGAAGACCTTCTTTGCTGCTGCTGCTGTGAGGTCCAGGTCTCTGCTGGGAAGAACAGGCCCCCAGTCCTCAGGGTCGCGTTGCCGATGGCCGTTGGCGGGGACGTCTTAATACGCTCGGCAGAGGATGGTGCTCGGAGAAGCTGTGCTGGAGGGGATGGTCGGAGGTTCAACAGACTCAGAATCCGCTGCAGTCAGGTCACTTTCACTGTGTGCTGCGTCTGCGAGGCTGGGTCGGGCGGCGCCGTGGAAGTCCATAGCAGGGGTATTCCCTTCCGCCGCCGGCGTGGGATGACGAGTCAATCGGGACTCTGAGGACTTGTGAAAACTGTGTGATAGTTCCTTTCGAACTTATTGTCTTTTAACATCTTTGGACTATTTTTACTGTGCCCATGGTCTGTTTTTTATCAATTATGCTATTGTTTGCACTGTTGTAACTATGTGGTTTTGTGCAGGTCTTGTAGCTTTAGTTTTTGGTCTTGTTTCGTCTGGTGGTTTTGGAGCTCCTTTCCGGGGAACACGCTAAGATGGTAGCGCGATATTAATACGTAGCAGCTTCTCCAGACGCTGGATTGGGGATTGCCAAATGTTATGTGGATTTTCTGGTGTAGTCTGTTTTGTCATGTGCTTTTGTGACATCATTCTGGAGGAATGGTTTCTCATTTTTTAACTGCATTGCATTTGTGGTTTCTAAATGACAATAAACTGAATCTGAATACACCAAGAGCAAGACGATACCTAGGGGAAGGGTAGGACCACAAGGATAAAGAAGGGAATATTGGCTTGGATGAGGAGAATGTAAGTGAGCGCCTTAATTTTACTTAAGTATTTACCAAGGAAAAGGACATGAAGGACTAGGTAATCAGTGCTGAGTGCATAAATACGTTAAGGCATTTAGAAGTCAAGTAGGATGAAGCAATGGGTGTCCTAAAGAGTATTAAGTGACTAAGTCCCCAGGACTGATGGGATTTACCCCAGGTTATTGAGAGAGGCAAAAGACGAGATTGCTGCGGCCTTGACCATGATCTAGGCACAGGCTATGTCCCAGAGGATTGGCAAGTGGCTAATCTTGTAGCTTTATTTACGAAGGGAACAAGTGAAAATGCTGGAAACTATAGATTGCTGAATCTTACGTCAGTTGTAGTGAAATTGCTGGAGAAAATGAGCATTTGGAAACCCATGGCCTAATTAAGGAGAGCCAGCATGGCTTTGTGCATGGCAGATCGTGCCTTACCAACTTGATTTGAGTTTTTTGACAAGGTGACAAAAGAGATTGATGAAAGTAAAGCATGGAATTTAATAAGGCGTTTGACAAAGTCCCTCATGGGAGGTTCATCCAGAAGATTAGGATGCGTGTGTTTCACAGCTGTTTGTATTCAGAACAGGCTTGCGCATAGGAGACAGAGTAGTGGTTGAAGGGACTTATTCCAGCTGGAGCTCTGAAGTGTTGCTGAGCAGAGAGATCGTCGGATCCAAGTTCATAACTCATTAAAAATGGTTACAGAGGTCAATAATGTGGTTTAGAAGGCTTAAGGAATGCTTGCTTTTATTAGTTGAGGCATTGAGTTCAAAAGTCAAAAGGTTATATCGGAACCTTATAGTACTCCAGTTAGGCCACATCTGGAATATTGCATACAGTTCTGGTCATTTCATTATAGGAAGGATGTTGAGGCTTGGAATAGGGTGCAGAAGAGGTTTTACCAGGATGCTCGCTGGTTTAGAGGGCATGTGCTATCATGAGAAGCTGGGTAAACTTAAGTTGTTTTCTCTGGAGTGGCAGAGGCTGAGGGGTCTCTCCGCCATTTCACCATGGCTAATCAAGAATCTATCAACCACTGCTTTAAATATACATAAAGACTTGGCCTCCATAGCTGCCTGTGGCAACAAATTCTGCAGATTCACCACTCTCTGGCTAAAGAAATAACTCCTCATCTCCATTCTAAAAGGACACCCCTCTATTCTGAGGCTGTGTCCTCTCCCACCATATGAAATATCCTCTCCAAAACCACTCTACCATGGCCTTTCACCATCCGATAGGTTTCAATTCGGTCACCCCTCATTCTTATTAGGAATATAATTTTAAAGATTGTTATACTATGTAAGACTATGTCATTTTACGAGTACAGTGAGGCTAACTTGTAGGCAGTTCAAACTTAATAGCAGTTCAAGTGTTCTTGATTACTTGGGAGTAATTTGGAAAAAAACGCTTAGGAAATCACTGGCAAGAGGTTCTAGGCTTCTGCAATCAAAATTCAAAGTAAATTTAATTTTGAAGTATGTAATGCCACCATATACTACAACACTGAGATTTGGGGGGGTTTTTGGGCAAACACAGTAAATCCAAGAATTATAATAGAATCAATGAAAAATGGACAAACAGCCAATGTGCAAAAGACAACAAACTGCACAAATTCAAAAGAAAAGAATAATAAATAAATAAATAAACAATAAATATCGAGAACGAATCATATTAGGAATCATATTAGAAAATAATTACAATTAAAATCGCAATGCCAGAGTCTGAAGGGTCCAATATACAATTCACATGGCATGAAGGTTCAGGGACCATCCACTGGGATATACCCCTGATACTGATTAAGGCTTTGCAGTCAGCCCCCTAAGGTGCTGATTGTAAACCAGGATTTACAGTGGAGTGGGACGGGCAGGGTAATAGGGTGGTATTGGAGTTGGTGCCCATGGTCCCCTAACAAGGAAAAGTTTTCAAGGTGTAATAAAATGCTTGAACCGCTGGAATCTCCCAAGTAAGGCAGAAGATGTGTCTCAGGTTGCCCAACAGCCAACAATCGTGCCAGGCAGTATCCATGGAAAGAAGCAGCTTTGCCCCACTTTACTGTTTCCACTGCTTTTGTAAGAACAGTTTCATGCTTGACTAGACCTGGATTGCACTTCGCTCGGTCTGGGTGTGCCCAGATCACTGAGATGGCATGGAAGTGAGCAGAACCTCACAGTGGGTGGCGCGATAGAATAGTTGTTACAGGAACCTCATTACAGCACCAGCAACCAGAAAAAAAAGGTTGAGGCATAATTACATTTATTAGTTTAAAATCAATCCAACAGTAGAAGCATAGTTGACTTCAAAATTATCCAATCATCCATACCTACCAGGTAATAACATTGTCACCTAGTTTTCATATCCAACTTTATTCTTACATTCATATTCTTGTGTTTATCCAAACCCAAATACGACCTGGGTTCAACTCCTCAATTCAGTTCAATAGTTCAGAGAAATGTATGTTCTTCGCAGACAGAAGAGTGCCCCCAAAGAATAAATGACAGTAAAAGCGTCAGAACCCCAAAGAACACCCCCTACCCATACACAAACATCAGCAAAACAATAGCCCTCCCCCACCCCACCCACTTCCGCAAAAGAAAGCATCAGCACCCTCCAGTCATCAGCAAAGCTCCCAATAAAGACCATGATTTTCAGTCCAACAAAAACTTATTGCTCACCCGAGAATTCGACATACCACACTTCCACATTGGTGCCTGGTCCTCTGTTGTTAAGAACTAAACTGGAAAATATTTTATACCAAAGTCAAAGAAAAGTACACAGAACAATTAAACACAGTGCAAAGTGATCAAAGCAATCGTGGTGTTGATGCCTTGAAGTTAAACAGAACTCAGATCACACTAACATCTGAGTTTCACTAGGATCACTTTAAACCATCTGTCTTTGTTAGCAATTAAACCATAAGATATAGGAGCAGAATTTGGCCATTTGGCCCATCGAATCTGCTCTGCCATGTCATCATGGCTGATCATTTCCCTCTTAACCCCATTCTCCTGCCTGCTCCCCATTACCTTTCATGCCCTGACTAATCAAGAACCTAGCAACTTCCACCTTAAATGCACCGTGACCTGTGGCAATGAATTCCACAGTTTCTCCACCCACTGGCTAAAGAAATTCATCCCCATCTCTATTCTAAGTGGATGTCCCTTTATTTTCAGGCTGAAACCTCTGGTCATAGACTCTCCCACCAAAGGAAACAACCTCCTCACATTCACTCTATCTAGTCCTTCCAAACATGAGCACCCACAGTTTCCCTTCAGTAAAGGAAAGGATTGTACTTATGATGTTGTCCTAACTGAGAACCTAATGTTATTGAATTAAAAGTTGTGCTTGCAATTTCAGACACTTTGATTATTCATAATTTAGTCCTCTATTACCAAATCAGCCTTTCAATATAAAAGGGAGAACTTGAACACCAAAGTAACTGATATGTATCAAGAAATTATTCAATAATTTGAACCATACTGTATATCCAGCATTGCAGAAGCACTAAGTAGAAATTTAGAAACGGAAATAAAGTAAATATAAAAAGACTTACATCAGGTTGTGCTCAAATAGGGAAATATGAGCTAAGTTATCTTCCAAGAAGAACACTTTTAAATAGTAAGTTATCAGGAAGTGTGGAGAACCGAAGAGAACTAGGAGCATGTGACATCGACCATAGTTCCCTAAATTAAAGAAATTGAATAACCATAGGGAAGCCAGTTTGGCCCTTCATCCCATCGATCTATATCATGTGTCATGACAGTGAGGAAGGGGAATCCCACATTAGTATATTAGCATGTATTATAGAGCAGAAATACCTAAATAGTTCACAACTGAGTTCCAGGCCCCTTACAATAAAGATCTTAATAAAACTCTATCAGGGCCTTGCAGTATCCAGTACATCTTAATGAGATCTTAGTCTCATTCTTCTGAATTCCATCATGTACAGGCCCGAAGACACCAAGTTCTCCTCATATTTAAAGCCTTTCATTCCTGGGATTGTTCTTGCGTACTTCCTCTAGACTCCCTCCGGGGCCTCCATGTCTTTTCTTAGATACTGGGCCCACAATTAACCATTATTCCCAATGTGGTCTGGCCAACACCTTATAAAGCCTCAGCAGTACATTTTTGTTTTTATATTCTGTTCCTCTTGGAATGAATGCTAAAATTGTGTTTGCTTTTCTTTCTGCTGACACAACCTTCAAATTAACTTTGGGGGTATCACAGAAACCCAATAGGGAAAATTGGCTGAGCGTGGTTGACAGGATAAATGAAATCAATGAAAGGTAACTTACAGTTGTGACACAGAATTGAGAATGCAAATGATATGCTGATCTTTGTTATCAAAGGGTTTAAGTACAGAATTTTTTTAAAAATTTACTAGTGCAATTATTTAGAACTTTGGTGTGACCACAATCTGCATTTGTGGTCTCCTTATCTAAAATAATCTTGTCAGATAAATTTGTCTCTATCTTATATCTACAGTGCAATGGCCCGTGTGCCGTGAGCTGTAAGGTTATCCTGTGGGTCCACTCTTACACTTTCTCTGACATCGGACTCCAGAATAAAAGTAGCTCTGCATTGGGCTCGGTCCATGGCAAGCCACAAGGAGGAAAATGGAGAAAATGCTTTCTTTTCTTTTTCAATCTCTTTAGTATTATTAATAATATTATGAACAAAATACAATTGATATATTAACAAAGTATTGTATGTAATTAGTTTTGCTACAACAAGTGTATGGGACATTGGAAAAAAAGTTGAATTTCCCCATGGGGATGAATAAAGTATCTATCTATCTATCTATCTATCTACAAACATACAAATTCCCATTACACATGAAAGAATACATAAGCAATGATTACAGTATAAATGAGTTTTCCCAAAACATGGACCATACCGTATATGTATGAACAAGGTACATCTAGATATTTCATAATATATGGTATAAAAAAACAGAAAAAAGAAAAAAAAGATTGCAAAATTGACTAAACTACTAATCTAATAACTAGTAAAGAAGAAAAAAGAAGCAAAAAAAAAGAAAAAAAAAGAATAACTAAAAAGGAAAAAAAAAGAGCTGTTTATAATATCTCACAAGAATACATAATCATCAGTGTCGTCAACTCCGATCCTCTCAACATAAATAAGATTAAAGCTGGAAAATCCAATAAGCTTGGAACAGGGTCATATTACATCATATGAAAATATTGAATAAATGGTCTCCATATCTCTTCAAATTTAATAGAGGTATTGAATACACCATAGAGAAAATGCTTTCAAGATGTCCTCTTCAGAAAAATGGAGCAACTCCCAGGAAAAGCCCAAGGTGGGCAAGGTGTGATGAGATGCAAGACTGCATCATCTGCTCAACCTTCTCGTCAAACTTTCTCACCCTAGTGGTGCCCCGCACCTTCAAGAAGCTTCCTGCTGGAGTGAAACTAGCATACAGAGCAAATGAGAAACTGTTCAGCCTACGTGGTCGCACTCCAACATTAGAATGCAGATAGGCATACGTTAGGAGACCAAGCTCCAAGACATGGATAAATCACACAAAAGGATGGGCCTCACACTAACATCTCCAAAGCTACAGTGTTCTACCACTGGCCCATGCAGTACATCCCCATCCCTGATGATAAAAGCCAGCAAATATCACTCAGGAGTCATTTCCCCTATCTTGGCAGCCACCACTGAGTGAAGGCAGATATGGAAGCTGAAGTTCACTATTGCCTTTGGGTGTCTGAGATAAAAAGCACTTGAAGACTTTGAACACAGGATAATCCTCAGGAATAACACACAAGATGCTCTAGGAACTCAGTAGGTTTGGCAAATCAATGGAGAGAAAAGAACAGTCAATATTTTGGGTGGAGAGCCTTCAGATGGACTGACAAATAGAGGGAGAGAGCCGGTATAAAAAGGTGGAAGGAAGGAATGCAGCAAGAGCTGACAGGTAATACGTGGATTCAGGATACTGGCTAACAATAATGCCTGCCTTCCTATATGCTTTTGAGATATCAATCACCTATAGTGGGTACCTCAAAATAGAGAATAGGTACCACCAATATTTCCTCTGCAAAATCATCCAGTTCCACAAAGACCATCAACTGTCTCTCCAGCATCAAAGCTCTAATCACCTTCAGTTGACGCCAGTGAGATTCACTTCCCTAAGCAGACATTCTATCGCTAGCCGCATCACGGCAAGGGATTAGAAAGTGCAGAAGAGGAAGTGATTCAACTTTCGTAATCTCCGTGGAAGTAGTACGAGGGGTGATTGATAAGTTCGTGGCCTGAGGTAGAAGGAGTCAATTTCCGAAAACCTAGCACATTTATTTTTTCCTACATTTACACACTTAGTCCAGCTCACTCCATCAAGCACATCCTGCCTCAACTATGACAGGGGACCTGTAGGTCACATATTATCTTCATTAGTCCCTCGAGGCCCACAGCTCAGGAGCGAAAGCAACTCACCTCAACCCTGAGGCATTGCCTACAAAAAAGAATATCTGAACTATGTCATGTAAGCTATAGACTTCTGAACTATTTGAGATTAAAACAAACAATGGTATGTGTGGGTAAAGATGGCATCCGTTAGTCTCACAAGACCATGGATCTGCGCCTGGAAGAGTGTCCTCTCCAGGATGCAGGCCTAGACAAGGTTGTATGGAAGACCGGCAGTTGCCCAAGCATCAAGTCTCCCCTCTTCACACCACCGATGTTGTCCAAGGGAAGGACAAGGGCCAATACAGCTTGGCACCAGTGTTGTCACGGGAGTTGCCAGAACAAGGTTGAAGACAACGTCAGACTGCCTTAGGGACTCCAGCTCCAGATTTGTCCTCAGGGTTTACTCCCGAAGCCTTTCCCATAAGTGGGTATGGCCGCAAGGTAGCGGAGGTTTGAAATTAGAGTTTTCCCTCTCTCAGATGGACTGCCTTCCCAGGCTGACGGGCTCCATCTACCCGAAGCTCTGGTTTTAAGGCGCCAGGACCCACCTTTGCCCCTTCTCTTGTCAGTAGAAAGAGCTCCGCCAGGCTTAGAGGCTAAGCCACACGAGAAGGCCAGGAGTTGAACTTGGTTGTCAGAGGCTATTTGAGGCGCATGCCCTGAGAAGCACTTTTAGGTAGTGGGAGCTTGTCCCCACTACCACTCCTCGGCTTGACAACCTTGGAACCAATATGTGTGGGTAAGAATGACAATACAAAACAGCTGCTACAATTATTTCATTTTTCATTTTATTTAAATACAGTGCGGAATAGGCCCTTCTGGCCCTTTGAGCCAGGCTGCACAGCAATCCCCTGACTCAATTCTAGCCTAATTATTGGACAATTTACAATGACCTACTAACCGGCATGTCTTTGGACTTGGATAGGTAACTGGAGCACCTGGAGGAAACCCAAGTGGTCACAGGGAGAACATACAAACTCCTTATAGGCAGCAGCAGGAATTGAACCTGCACCAGCTGTACTGTGAAGTGTTGTGCTAACCACAATGCTACCATGCCATCCCAAAATCACAAGCTTTACTGCCCACTTCCATTTAATCATAACTTTTTTCATCTTTGTTTCCAGAATAGTTGACAGTCAATATAAGTTGCATTAAAGTTACATTAATAGGTGCAAACAAATTGTCAGAATGCATGCCACTTTCAAGGAATGAATGCCATCTATGCTGCACACTTTGTGGACATCTTGCTTACTTTAAAATAGTGGGTGGATCACTTTAAAATAGTAATTGGATGCCATAACCATAATAAAATTAACACTCTCTACCCAGATTAGAAATATTTTGGTCATCTGCAGATTTCTGCAGTGTTACATGGCTCGAATTGAGACTCTTGTATCACAGGGCTGTATCTTTCAATCTTATACATGCTATGTGTGCTTTGTGTTATGTGTGAATTTTGATACTGTGTTTTGTACCTCGACCACGGACTCATTTGGCTGTTTTCATGAATATTCATGTATAGTTGAATGACAATTAAACTTGGATTGAATTGAAATTTATCGAGAATATCTTCAAACAACATATACAGTGTCTGGCCTCCACCGGTCATGGTCAACCATGGGTACTGCGCCTCTGGTAGTCATGGGATTGGCCTCTCCAGGGCGCAAGCCAGGGCAGAGTTGATATGGAGATCCGTCTGTTGCCCATGCAGTGAGACCCCCCCCCCCCCCCCCTCCGTGCTGATGACAGGTCCAAAGGAACGATGAGAGTCGATACAGTTTGGTGCCAGCAGCATCGCAGGAGTTGCCGTGCCGGTGCTGGGTACAGCAGTCAGCCGCCTTCGGGACTCCGACTCCGGATTTTTCCGCGGGGTTTACTCCCAAAGCCTTTCCCATGAGCGGGTATAGCTGCAAGGCAGCGGAGGTTTGAAATTGGAGTTTTCCCTCTCCCAGATGAGCTACCATCCGTGGTTAACGAGCCCCATCTGCCCGGAGTAACTGGTTTTAAGGCACCAGTGGCCCACCTTTGCCCCTTCTCCTGTCAGTGAGAACAGCTCCGCCGGGCATAAGAACTATGCCACGTGTGAAGGCCAGGAGTTGGACTTGGTTGTCAGAGGCTGTTTGAGACGCACATCATGAAGAGCATTGCTTTAGCAGTGGGAGCTCGTCCCCACTACCACCCTTCAGCTATGACTACCCTTGGAATGTCACCGACATTCCTATTCCTCCACTTGATATTAAAACCTGCTTGAAACTGTTGATGCACTGAGTGAATATGCAAAGTTCAGTTTGAAGGAGGTGACATACAAACAGAAGATCCTCAGAGCAACGGCAATTCAAACTAATCAGAAGGTAAATGCTAAAATTTGTACTGGTATGTTGTTAGATTTTTGTCTTCAACTGTAGGACATAGCTTAGGTTTTATTGTTCATTGTGGAAGGAATTGTTGAAAGTTCAATCACTTTGATAGAGAATTGAGAAAATTAAGTGGAAAGTGCGCAACCTGTTTTTGGTTTTTCCATGTTATACCACACAGTTCTGAATGAGGCAATAACAAAACCACAATGTTAAAGTTGCACTGTATTCATTCCAGCAATTCAGTGTGTATCTGAAATGTGTATACACAAATTATTCAGTTTGTGCAACAAAGCTTGCGAAATATATTTGACCAGAAGTGTTATCAGAGTCCTTCTTGCGATTCTATTGTTTTCCACCCTTTTCTTAAAAGAGGAACTGTTATTTCCTTCCTTTGTACCTGATCAGTTTGTAATCATTAAGAAGAATTTGTCAAAAGCTATAATGACAACAGTGATGAATTTTATGTGATGATGAACTCGCTTTCCACTCGGCCTTGAACCATCTGGACAGCAGTAATACCTAAGTCAGGATGCTGCTTACTCATTTCAGCTCAGCAGTCAACACCATCATACCCACAGTACTAATCAATAAGCTTCAAAATCTGGGCTTCTGTACGTACCTCTGCAACTGGATTCTTGACTTTTTTCATTGGGAGACCACAGTCAGTATGGTTCAGAAATAACACCTTCTCACTGTCTCAATGATAATCAACACTGGTGCATCTCAAGGGTGTGTACTTAGCCCACTGCTCTACGCGCTCTGCACCCATGACTGTGTGGTTAGGCGTAACTCAAATACCACCTATGAATTTGCCGATGACACAATTGTTATTAGCAGAATCTCAGATGGTGAGAAGGAGATGTACAGGAGTGAGACCGACTGATACAGTGGTGTCATAACGACAATCTTGCACTCAACGTCAGAAGCACCAAGAATTGATTGTGGACTTCAGGAGGGGTATGTTGAGGGAACACACAATAGTCCTCATTGAGGGGTCAGCAGTAGAAAGGGTGAGCCATTTCCTGGGTGTCAACATCTTTGAGGATGTATCCTAGGTCTAACATATTGATGCAATTACAAAGGAATTTGAACTGTAGAAGGATAACGATGCACCTGGATACCAGAAACCCACGTGGTCACAGGGAAAACGTACAAACTCCTTACAGGCAGCGCCAGGATTTAACTCTGAACTCCGATGCCCCGAGCTGTAAGAGCGCTGCACTAACTGCTAAACTATCGTGGTGTCCCAACACATTCAGAAGACATCTCAAACTGCAGGAGAATATTCACCAGTCCTATGTAGCTCTGAAAAGTCCTACAAACCCATTGACAGCACAAATAATCTCCTCAAGTCGATGCCTGTGCCGTCTGGGTTCTAATCACCTTTACCAGCTCTGATAAATGACTCTATAACTTTCTATCATAAATAACTTTATAACTTTATACCATAAAGTTATAGAGTCAAGAGGCAACACAGCATGGATGCAAGACCCTGCAGCCCAATAAGTCCATGCCGATAACAGTGCCCAACCAGCCGGCCCCAATTTCCTGTAGGGCCCATATCCCTCAGTCCCACCTCTCCCTATACCAATCCAAGTGTTTCTCAAATAAAACTATTGCACCTGCTGTTATATTTTGTAACTTCAAAACACTAAACTAATTCAAAGAAAGACATGGGAGTCTGAAAATACAAGAGAAACTTCTTTACTTTAAGTGAGGCACACACATATCATGTGGTAGCATGATGACATATGCAATTAATGTATTTTTACAGATAATCCACGATGAATTAAATGAACAAGAATGCTTAATCAAACAATATATTTATACACACGTCACTCAAATATTACTGAAATATTAAATACATAACTCTTCCCTGCTTAGCTATAAACTCCAATAGAGAATGCATCTCAGCTATACACACTGTATACTATATAATACAGCTACTGTATACAGACATCCGCAGCATAGTAAATTTTAAATTGTCCTATTCAGGCCTAAAGATTTAATCACTGTGGAGGACTTATTGTTTGTGGTCTTTGTCTATATCCTACTTTGTTGTATTTTCTGCCAGTTTGCCTTTAAATCTACATCTGTTTGGTGTATGTGAGCCCCTGCCACAATGGTAACACAATTCCATTGGTCAAGCTGGTTTCCATTTAGATGCTGCAATTTTATGCATGCTCATTTTCGACTCTGACCGCAACTCAATTGCATCGCTGTTTGTGGTTTCCATTGAAACAGCAATTTCCACTGCTCTTGTAAATGTAAGTTATGCTTCAGCTACGAGCCACAAACTAAATGATCTTTTAGTGTATCATTAACCCCATTACAGAACTGAAAACGCTCAATCCTTTCAACTCAGCCACATATGATGAAATGGACTCCCCTTCCTTTTGATTCCACTTATAAATTCTGCAATCAACAATGGATTCAATTCTAAATATTCCTGCATTACTTCTATAATATTAGCAAAGCTCATTTCTGCTGGTTTGGTTGGAGCAGTCAAACTTCAAAGCAAACTGTATGCCTTTAATCCCAATGCACTGAGCAAAATTGGCACTCACTTTTCACTGGCTATCTCATTTGCTTCAAAATACTGTGCAATAGCTCAGTATATATGAGATATCAAACTTGTCAATTTTGTCAACATAGCCAGCCATTACTTTTTTTTAAATGATAATCATCACCCGGTACTCATTCTTTGTGAACCCGTGAATTCTTCTGTTCACAGCCTTTTCTTTTAAATCGGCTGTGCTTCTTTTCCAAAGAACATTTGCTTTCTGTAACTTGACCATTCCTTGATCGACTTTATTTTATTTCAAATGTCTCACTGCACTTTAACAGGGCGGTAGCCGTGTTGGATTTGTTTTAAAAATACCTCGTTACCAATGTTATGTTTGTAACTTTGAAACATTAAGCTAATTCAAAGAAAGGCACGGGAGTCCAAAAATATGGGTGTGACTTCTTTATTTTAAGCGAGGTGTACACAGAATTAATGTATTTCTACAGATAGCTCATAATTATTTAAACGAACAAGAATGCTTAATCAATTAACATGTATACAAAATCACTCCAGTATTATTGAAATGTTGAATACACAACACCTGCCTTCACCACGGGCGGCCCATTCCATATCCACACCACCCTCAGTTGCAACTGAGGTCCGTTTTAAATATATCCCCTCTCACCCTGACTCTATGCCCCCTACTTTTAGTCACCCTAACTCTGAAGAAAAGACTGTTAATTTTAAGCATTTCTAAAAGATCACCTCTTTCAAGAATTTCTCCTATATTTGAAGAAGTAAAGTCCCGGCCTGGCCAGCCTCTTCCTGTAACTCAGGCCTTCTAGGCCTGGCAGCATCCTCAAATCTTTTCTGTGTTTTTTCCCCAATTTAATCAAATCCTTCCAAAGCTGTCCAGAGTACTCCAAGTGCAGCCTCACCAACAATTAATACAGCTGCAACATAACCCTGACTGATGAGTGCCAGTGTACTAAATGCTTCTTTTCACCAGCCACTCTGCTCGTGACGCTTCTTTCAAAGGATTAATTAATTGTCCTCTTAGGTACTTCTGTTCCATTACTTCCCTCATGCCCTACCACCAATAGTGCAAGTCCTATGTCAGTTTGACTTTCCAAATGCATCACCCCCATACTTATCAATATTGAAATCCACTTGCCAGTTTCTGAGCCACTTCCCTAACTAATCAAGATCTCCTTGTAATCTATGATAATCTTCTTCCCTCTCAGCAACACCTCCTAACTGTGTATCAGCAAGTTACTGATAAAGCCTTCTGCATTCACATTCAAGTCATTTACATAAATGACAAATATCAAGTGTCCCAGCACCGAGCCCTGAGGCACACCACTAGTCACCAGCCTCCATTCCGAAAAGCAACCTTCAACCACCACCCTCTGCTTCTTACCTCTGAGCCCACTTTTAATCCATCCAACTAGCTATCCCTGCACTCCATGGGACCAAACCTTCCAGACCAGCCTACCACATGAGACCTCGCTGAAGGCCAAATAGGCAACATTTACTGCCACACCCTCATCTACCCTTTTTAGTCATTTCATCAACAATCTCTAAAAGGGACATCAAGCAGAGCTTTCCACACACAAAGCCACGCTGAATCCATCTAATCAGTCTGTCTATCCAATGGCCCGTCTTGTCCTTGCTACGCTTCTTAAGTAACTTTGAGCTGCATTCATGCCAAGTGATGTGGAGAGACCAAAAAGGTGTTTTGGAACATTATCCAATCATCCTTAAAAACTGATAACATCTGCACCGAAATATGGGAATACCTGGCCCCAGCCACTCAGAATAGAGAAGATGAGGAGAAGAAGATGGCGGCGCGACACAGTGCGCGCGGTCTCTCTGGAGAATGATATGTTACTTGTTAAGTAGGGATCCGTACACAATCCTGATTTGATGGAGACAGACGTTAGAGTGTGGAGGAACATCTGGAGAAACTTCTGAAATGCCCGCTTCGCTGCCGCTGCTACTGTGCGGTCCGGAATCTCCGGAGGAGAAGGCCTCCAAGACCTTGGCTTTGCTCGTTTCGGCAGCCGGGACGAGGTCGAAGGCGCTCGGGAGGCTATATCGGAGGGGCTGGTCGGAGGCTTGAAGTTTTCGGACGGACTCAGAGTCTGCTGTGGTCGGGTGCTTCCGAGGCATCAGTTTGTCAGCGCCTGGAAGTTTATGGCAGGGAGAGTATCTCCCTTTTGCTGCCTGATATCGGGACTGTTGGAGTCGATTGGGACTTGAGACATTTTTTTTACCGTGCCCATGGTCTGCTTTTATCAAATTATAGTATTGCTTTGCACTGCTGTAACTATATGTTATAATTATGTGGTTTTTTGTCAGTGCGAGTCTTTGGTTTGTCCTGTTTTTTTTGTGATATCACTCTGGAGGAACATTGTATCATTTCTTAATGCATACATGCATTTCTAAATGACAATAAACGAGGACCAGTGTCCTCATAATCTAAACACCAACACAAGAAAATAGGAGCTGGAATAGCCATCAGGCCCTTCAAGGCTGCCACGCCATTTAATACGACCATGGTCAATCGAAGCTGGCATCATCCTTGATCTATCAAAATCTTATCCACCCCCTTTTTAAATACTTCTAATGATGCAACTTCCACCACCCAATGGGGCTGAGAAGTCTAGAGAATTACCATCCTCTGCAAGAAGAAATTTCTACACACCTCTGTTTTAAATGACTGGCTCTGTTTCTTGGCAAAACCCTTAGGATCTTATATATTTGAAAAAGGGTCATCCCTCATTCTTCTAAACCTCCATGTATACAGATTCAATCAATTTAGTGTCTATTGGAAGCACAACCTTCTCATCCCAGGAACTAGCCCAGTGAACCTCTTTTGTACTGCCTCCAATGTTACTGCATCTTTTTCTAGGTAAAGGGACCAAAACTGTATGGAGTAGTCTAGCTGAGGTCTCACTAACATTTGGCAAAATTGCAGCAAGATCTCCTTATTGTTAAATTCTAATCCCTTTGCAATGAAGACCTGACTACTAGTTCTTTGTGATTCATCCACTAAACTCCTGAAACTATCTGAAAGGTACCAAGGAGCTTGGATCTCAAAGACAGGAATATGCAGAGACCAAGTGTAAAAAGCAGAAAGAATGCAGGACCTTCTAAACAGCCAGTACACCTATCCATCAGCTCCTGTCTGGCAAAACCTCTCCTATCTGTGGTACTGCCTGGATACTCTACACACCT
The DNA here is from genome assembly GCF_048418815.1 of Hemitrygon akajei. Classification (NCBI taxonomy): domain Eukaryota; kingdom Metazoa; phylum Chordata; class Chondrichthyes; order Myliobatiformes; family Dasyatidae; genus Hemitrygon; species Hemitrygon akajei. The sequence continues at coordinate 18,861,582 of NC_133137.1, forward strand.
CTCCTAGATTCCAAAGAACTGGAGAGAGATCAATGTCCTGCAGAAGGGTCTTGGCTCGAAACATCAACTGTTTACTCTTTTCCATAGATGCTGCCTGGCCTGCTGAGTTCCTCTGAGTGTGCGTTGCTTTGGATTTCCAGCAACTGCAGATCTTCTCATGTTGGAGATCAAGTTATCCCCATCCTGAAGAGGGGGCTAAAAGGAAGAAGAAAATGAAAATGAGAATGAAGGCTGGAGAGAAATATCCAACTGAAATCTGTGACATATCAATCTTCAGATGTACTTACTTAAGTGTTTCTGCCCCTTTGATGATAGTGGAAGAAAAAGCCAGTGTAAGTATGACAGCAACCTTAACAGCTTAACAACCAGCTCCTATTCCTACAATAGTCCAAAAACACAACACAAAAATTAGGTTATTATCTTCTTCCATACTCGCTACACCCCACACATAATAAAGAAGGATATAACTTACCCATAAATGCGCATGTTGCACACATTCATTGTAATGGACTTGTTACATTGGAGGTGAAATAAATTATGGTAATTTTACAATATTATTACAAAATGGCACTAATTTGGTAGATGGTAGACTATAGGGAAAGTCCTGGATGATGCCACTGCAGTGTTCAAGAACGTCACTGGAAAACTCAAACATACCAAGGGTAAAATAGTGTTAAGTGAAAATGCCACATCTGAATTTTGCAAAGCCCTTCCAGTTCTTTATCTATTCATGATAAAGTAGCTAGTGAGCTAGATCACGTGGAGGCTGAAGGAAATCTTTCCAAGGTTGAGTGGAGTCCATGGGCAACACCAGCAGCTCTAGTAGCCTAGAAGTCAGGGTCTGTGGTCATTTTAAGTTGACCATTAATTCAGTACTGAAAAAAGATCAATATCCTCTGCACACAATGAAGGATATCTTTGGATACCCTCTCCAATGTCAACACATCTTTTCTTAGACACGGGGCCCAAAACTGCTCATAATATTCTATGAGGCCTCACAAGTTCCTAATAAAGCCTCAACATTAGATTCTGTTTTTATTTTCTAGTCCTCTCAAAATGAATGCTAACATTGCATTTGCCTTCACCAACAGAGGCTCAACCTTCAGGTTGACCTTCAGGCAATCCTTCACAATTTACGGCGAGTCTCACCAAAGTAGAGGAAGCCACATTGGGGGCACTGGACACAATAGACAACCCCAGCAGATTCACAGGTGAAGTGTTGCCTCACTTGGAAGGACTGTTTGGGGCTCTGAATGGAGATAGGGGAGGAGGTGAGTTGGCAGATGTTGCATCCAGCACATTATTCTCCAAAACATGTGCCATCTCCAACAAGATGCTACCACCAAACACATCTTTACCTTCCTCTCCCCACACAACTCTCTGCTCTCCGTAAGGATCACTCCCTCTGTGATTCCATTGTCCATTTGTTCCTCCCCACTAATCTCCGCCTGACACATATCCTTGCAAGCAACAGAAGTGCTTAGCCTGCCCATTTGCCTCCTCAATTCAGGCCCACATTTTTATCTTGGTGTCTTCCTTTCCAGTCCTGAAGAAGAGTCTTGGTCCAAAACATGGACTATTTATTCATTTCCTTAGATGCTGCCTGACCCACTGAGTTCCTCCAGCATTTTGCATGTGTTGCATTAATCCTGCTTCTCTTTTCATAGATGCTGCCTGACCTGCTGAGTGTTTCCACAACTTTTCTTTATCTCAGTTAACTTGATTCTTCCTTGTCTCTCCTCAGATGTGTCTCCAAATTTCAACATGTTGTCACAGAACGCCAAGAAAAGTGGACAAATGAAGGGGGACCTAGGTGATAAACCCTGGCTCAAAGTTGCATTACTTACTAGACCCTCACCATCCAGGACATGCCCTCTTCTTGAGACGGTGAGTGAGGGCCTAGAACTCATTATTGCCTTCTCATTCCATCATCAGGGTGGAAGTCCATGAGCCTGAAGGTACCCACTTAGTGTTTTAGGAACAGCTTCTTCCCCTCTGAAGAAGATACACTACCTTGCTACTCCTCTTTAGCATTATTGATGTATTTTTTTTATTGTAATGTATAGTAATTTTTTAATGTCTTACACTGTACTACTACCACAAAACAAATTGCACAACCTGTGTCAGTGATAATAAACCTTATTCTGATTCTAAAGGTACAATGTGATCTTCAAGAAATAGATCTATCACCATTGGGCCTCCATACTGTACATGCCAGCAATGTCATTTTAAAACATAAGAATCATCAGTTTTCCTTCCATTCGCAGAATAAATAAGAACCAAGAGGCAGTGATTGGAAGCAGCTGCCATGTGGTAAGTCCATGTATGATAACAGATAACTTCACTCAACTCACTTGCCCCATCACTGAACTGTTCCCACAAACTGTGTACTCAGTTTCAAGGACTATTCATCTCATGTTCTCAGTATTTATTGGTTATTTATTTGTTATTATTATTTCTCTTTCTCTTCTGTGTATGCACAGTGTGTTGTCCTTTGCACATTGGTTATTTGTCTGCCCTGTTGGGTGCGACCTTTCATTGATTCTTGGATTTACTGAGTATGTCCATAAGAAAATGAACCTCAGGGTTGCATCATGTGACATATATGTACTTTAATCAGAAGTTTACGTTGAACTTTGTTTTCCAAATTTTTCCTATAACCTTCCCATTCCAATTACCAGTTGAATAAGTTTCTCTGAACTACTTCCATCACATTAACATCCCTAGATGAGATCAGTACAGTGCAGAAGTCTCAAAAAATAGTCACACCAGTTAGCAACTTAAATGACTCATAATCCTCCAACATGAGCGTTGAATTCCCCTCGCAATAAGATAATAAAATTCTGTGGTCTTCTCCTGATTCGTTGTTGCACTTATACATAAAAGTTTTTTTGCAAATCTGCAAAGTTCACCATCACATCCAAGTCCCCACTCAGTCTTTGGTCCACTGAAAGAGGATTCTTTGAAGGCAAGTCCTCTTATTACCTCTATGCTCAAGCCTGCCATGATTTCCACACACTTGTGTGCCTTGGAGTAGACACTTGAAAGCACTGAAGAAATAGCATCAACATCGTCTCCACAAAATCCTCCAAGTCCAGCACAGAACAGGTGAACCAGTGTGGCTTCCCCAGTGTCCTCACCTGGGCAACTTCACCAGCCCTGAAGCTCTGATCCCATTTAGAATCCACTGGCCATTTCTGTTACATGCCAGTCTCCCCAAATAGGCAACATTGCTCTGAGCTGGAAGATTAGATCACATAGAATTTAGAGGGAGCTGGCGAGGTGCCTAAATTCTTTGACTGGGGGCCTGCGACTAGTGGGGTGCCACAAGGGTCAATGTTGCAACCTCTGTTATTAATTATTTATTTACATGATTATGAACAGTTTGCTGTTCATAATAAAATAGGGGGTCTTGTTCAAAGTTCCAAAAGTTCAAAGTAAATTTACCATCAAAGTACATAAATGGCACCATATACAACCCTGAGATTCATTTTCTTGCAGATATACTCAATAAATCCATAAAAGAATAATAACCACGATAGAATCAAAGAAAGGCCACACCAACTTGGATGTTCAACCAGTCTGCAAAAGACGCAAACTGTGTAAATGCGAAAGGAAAGACAGGATAATAATAAATAAACATTGTTGAGAACATGAGATAATGAGTATTGTATGTTGCTCTCAGAACATTGCCGAGTTTCTCCGGTGCCATCTCCATGATGGATAGGGAATTATTGATTGTGAAGATTGTGACAATGAATGAATTACAGAGCGTTAAGGAGATGAACTGAGGAATGGCAAATGGAGTTCAACCTAGATAAGTGTGAGGTAATGCATTTTGGGTATTTAAACAAAGGTAGGACCTGAACAGTGAACAGCAGGACACTGATGAGTGCTGTGGAACAGAGGGACCTCAGAGTAAAGTTCAAGTAGACAGGATGGTGAAGAAGGCATCTGGCATGCTGACCTCCATCAATGAGAGCTTTGTTGGAGAGACTGCCCTTGGAATATTGTGTACATTTTGGTCACCGTGCTGTAGGGAAGACACTGTCAAGCTGGAGGGGGTGCAGAAGAGATTTACAAGGATACTGCCTGGACTAGTGGGACTGAGATATAGGGAGAGATTGATCACATTGGATCTGTATTCCTTGGATTGTAGGAGGAGAGGGGACCTCATAGAAGTTTAGAAAAACATGAAGGGTGTGGATAAAGTGCATGGTCGTTGTCTCTTCCCCAGGGGAGTCCAAAACTATATGGAACAGATACAAGATAAGAGGGGACTGATCTGAAAGAGAAGTAACTTCTTCACACAGAGGGTAATGAGCACCTGGAATGAGCTACCAAAAGCTGGTACAAGTGCAGCATTAAAGAGACATATGGATAGATGCATGGAAGGGATGCGCTTGCAGGGTTACAGAATCAAATAAAAACAGAAAATACTGGAAACACTCAAGCAGGTTGAACAATACCTGTGAAAAGAGAAACAGAGGTGATTTTTCAGTCTATTGCACTGAATGATTCCAACAAAGAACCCCTGTTCCTTCCTGAACAATAATCTCATCATCTACAAATAATGACAGCAAACCACACAAGTACAGTCAGCTGGGGTAAAATGCCATGGGCTGTCTAACTGTACCCCAAGGGGGGTACAGAAGTACTTAAGCATCAAAGTTCAAGGATGAACTTTAGTCATTATATACACTTACATGTATTAGGAATTTGCTGTGGTATATTGGCGTGACATGCAACAAAATTTCTTTGAGGAGATTACAAGATAGATAAAGGGGAAGTAGTGGATGTTGTATATTTTGACTTTCAGAAGGCCTTTGACAAGGTGCTACATATGAGGCTGCTAACCAAGTTAAGAGCCAATGGTATTATAGGGAAGTTACTAACATGGTTACAGCATTGGCTAATTGGTAGGTGGCAGCGAGTGGGAATAAAGGGATCCTTTTCTGGTTGGCTGCCAGTGACTAGTGGTGTTCTACAGGGGTCGGTGTTGGGACCGCTTCTTTTTATGCTGTATATAAATGATTAGATGATGGAAAGTTGGCTTTGTTGCCAAGTATGCAGATGATATGAAGACTGGTAGAGGGGCAGGTGGTGTTGAGGAAACAGGGAGGATATAGGACTTTAGACAGATTAGGAGAATGGGCAAAAAAGTGGCAAATGAAATACAATATTGGAAAATGCATGGTCATGCACTTTGGTAGTTGAAATAAATGTATGGACTACTTTCTTAACTGGGAGAAAATCCAGGAATCTGAGATGCAGAGGGACTTGTGAGTCCTTGTGCAGAGCACCCGAAAGGTTAACTTGCAGGTTGTCTCAGTGGTAAGGAAAACAAATGCCATATTAGCATTCAATTCAAGAGGTCTGGAATACAAGAGCAAGGATGTGATGCTGAGGCTTTAAAAGGCACCAATGAGCCCTCACCTTGAGTATTGTGAGCACTTTTAGACCCCTCATCTTAGAAAAGATGTGCTGGCATTGGAGGGGGTCCAGGGGAGATTCACAAGGATGATTTCAGGAATGAAAGGGTTATCATACGAGGAACATTTGATGGCTCTGGGTCTGTACTCTCTGGAATTCAGAAGGATGAGGGGGATCTTACTGAAACCTTCTGAATGTTGAAAGGCCTAGACAGAGTAGATGTGGAAAGGATGTCTCCCATGGTGGGAGAGTCTAGGACAACAGGGCACACCCCCAGGATAGAGGGGCACTCTTTCAAAACAGAGGCATGGAGAAATTTCTTTAGACAAAGGGTGGTGAATTTCTGGAATTTGTTACCACATTCAGCTGTGGAGGCCAGGTCGTTGGGTGTATTTAAGGCAGAGATTGATAGGTTCTTGATTGGACATGGCATCAAAGGTTACAGGGAGAAGGCCAGGAACTGGGGCTGAGGAGGAGAAAAAAAATGGATCAGTCATGATTGAATGTTGGAGCAGACTCGATGGGTCAGATGGCCTAATTCTGCTCCTATGTCTTATGGTCTTAAAAAGCATTCAACAATTATTGAATGGGTCCAGAGAGGTTCATAAGAACAATCCTGGGAATTAAAGAATTAATGTATGAGGAGTATTTAATGGCTCTGGGTCCACACTTGCTAGTTTTGCAAAATGAAGGGAGATCCCATTGAAACCTAATGCATATTGAAAGGCTTAGAGTGGAGGAGAGTATGTTTCCTATATTGGGTGTGCCAAAGAGCAGGGAGCACACCCTCAGAATAGAAGGGTGTTAAATTAGAAGAGAAATGAGAAGGAATTTCTTTAGCCAGAAAGGAGTGAATCTGTGGAATTCACTACCACAGATAGCTGCGGAGGCAAAACCATTGGGTATATTTAAAGCCAAGATTGATAGGTTTTTGATTAGTAAGGGCACCAAAGGTTACAGGGATAAGGCAGAAGGATGGGGTGGAGAGGTAAAACAGATCAAGCCATGATTGAATGAAGGAACAGACTCTGTGGCCTGAATGGCCTAACTCTGTTCCTATGTTCTTATAGTCTCATTATTCTACAAAGAATTACATAAAAATGAAGTTATATATATATGTATGTGTGTGTGTGTGTGTGTGTGTGCGTGTGTATGAATACCTGCATGTATTTACAATGTGAACAGCACTATAAAATACGGCTTAAAGCATTTGCAATGCAGTGTAGAGGTTGAGGTAATAGATAGAGGAGCAACCAAGTTGTGAGCTAGAATGATCAGATTAATTGCCTGGGGAAGGAACTTTTAAGATGGTGTGAAGTTTTTATTTTAATATCTCTGCAGCACTTTTCAGATGGGAACATTAGAAAATGGTGGCTTGCTGCAGGGATAGTGTCCACAATTATTTTTCCTATCTGCTTCTCAATCTTGCCACATACAAATCCTGCAGTAATGGTGTATCACAGCCAATGACCTCTTCTGATGACCTGAAAGTTCACTGTACTTTTTCTATATTGTTAGAGGATGCTGCACCAAAGCAGACGGTAATGGGGTGAGGATAGTCTCTATGATGGCAGTATAGAGCTGGGAATAAATGAATTACCCATACCATTCCATGATCTCTTAATGTTATTATTTATTCAGAGTTTTTAAAAATTGTAGGATCAAAAATGCCTTTTCAAATCTCCCTTGACCCTGCAAAACCAATAACCCTGTAAATAGTCCAACCTCTGCCCGTCAAAGGTAATAAATTCAATGTCACTCTTTCCAGAAGTGAGGGTCAGCTGTTAATATTTACCCATACTGCTGCCCAGCTGATATAATTGAGATCTTCTACTGTGAGGCAATGCTACAAGACTTGTGCATGGCTGTCACCCCTGACCACAGAGACTGCTACAAATTGTGCTACAAAGCTGACGTTCACTTCTGCTCCCCATGTGTGCACATTTCCTCAGTCAGCTCACCCACATTCGGCCGGTGTGTTTCATTGGAAGAGATAAATAGTTTGAGAAAATCCTCCCTATAATTTCCAATTTGTGTAGATCAATGCTCTGATGATAAATGTCACATCTACCAAATAGTGTTTGTGCATAGGGTTGGGGGATGCAAAACATGATTTATCCACTGATGACATTATTGCTTTAGTACCATCTGAGTTTCTACAGGGAGAAGGCTAAAGCAAATTGCAAAGTTAATTTTCTGCTTCTGAAGTGGGACGTGAAATTCTCCAGTTTGAGGTGCACCTTGTTTCCAGAGGTTCCTACTGATACTGATAATGGCTGCAGCTCATAATCCTCAGTCTAACTTAGCCCAGTTGTATGTTGAGTGCATAATTTGAGTGCGTAAGTTGAGTATTAACCCCAAGCTCCTGAAGGAGTGTGCTGAGCAGTTGTGTGGAGTTCTCCAGCTCTTTTTCCAATTCTCAGCCTGGAAAGGGCCCCAATTGTGTGGAAAATATTATGTGTGGTCCCAGTACCCAAGAAGGGCTAACCAAAATGTAACACCTGTGTAGCAGCAGTCTTAGTGCTTGTAACTAGTCACCACACTCTGAGAAAAACAAATTACACTTGGTACTAGTAGGCTATCTGAAGATTCTAGGTATCAGAAGGAGGAAGTGAATAGAAACCTGGAGGAAGTGAATACTCTGGAGACGGTTATATATAAGAAATAAAATAATATGTACAAAATATTCACATGAGCAAGAACAATTCAAAATTCCAACATTCTGTTTAGGTTCCAAATCTTAAATATCAAACCACAACCAATTCTTTTTTAACTAACATCAGTGAGATTCCTTTATTATTCTAATCTCTCTAACTAGTGTTATTCCTTATAACTTTCCTTTTTACTTACCCCTAGTTAGTTACAAAACTATATATAATTCCTGTTCTCAAGTATTATAGTTAACCTCAGATTCAGTTCCAGGCAACGTATCTACAAGTTTAAATTCAGATTTAAAAATTATGTATCTACAGAGTTTAACTCCTTTCACAATTCCCCAACACCACACCTTTTAAATAAAGTAAATCTCACTCAGTAACTAATCAAAGCTTTTGCAAAAATAATCAGTTTTTGCAGAAAATCAAATTTGGATTCTTCGAATGAAAATAAACTTATACATCTAACCGTATTAAGTCCTCCGCATCAGTAAACAATTCGTTCCCGCGCTGGCCCACCATCTTGTGTCTTGGTTCATTGGATTGAAATAGTTCATCATCCATGGTGTCAGTTTACAAACTTGTACAAAAGCTTGACCAAATGCCTTGGTAATAATTTTGCAGGATTAATTCCCGACAACACAGTAGGGATTTTGGACACCCGTCTCTGCTGATATTGTCTCGTTCTAGCTGTTGCGTGTTATAGTCATAGCTTCAATAAATCTTTTATCGCTATTGCCTCTCCTCCAGAGTTTCACCCTGAAATTTTCAATTTAGTACGGTAAAGATACTCACTACTAATTCCACTCTTAACAATCTATATCTTCAGCTTCTAATTGTTGCTTCGTTTCTCCCCTGGTCCGTGGCTGCGTCTGGCCCGGCCCCCGCCCCCACATAGCATTTTTTTAAATTCTCCTTTTTTTAATCAGTAAACCTCGTTTTCACCCCTCTTCAGGTAGAGCTTTCTAACATTACGTCTTTGGGTTTAATTGACCTGGGTTCCAATAATTCTTAAATGACTACCGTGCAAATCTCACACATCTTGAAGATCCTAGAGAGGCTGGCCCTATCTCACCTCCGACCCCTGGTCACTTCAGCCCTCAATCCCCTACACACTGGAATCAACAATACTGTCATCTACCTGCTGAAAAGAGCCTACTGCCTTTTGGATAGGCAGGGCAGCACTGTGATATGGTGTTTTTTGACTTCTCAAGTGCCTTCAATACCACACAGCCCTCATTGCTGGGGGAGAAGCTCCATTCAATGCAGGTTGGCACTTCCTGGATATTGGACTACCTGACCAGCAGACCATAGTCTGTGCAGCTTCAGAGCAGTGTGTCAGACGTGGCTATAAGCAGCACTGGGCCCCACAGGGGACTGTATTGGCTTCATTCCTGTTTACCCTGAAAACCTCAGACTTTAGATGCAACACTGAGTCATGTCATCTGCAGAAATTCGCTGATGACAGCAATAGTTGGGTGTATAAAGGGAGGACTGGAGAATGAATACAGGGCCCTGGTGGGGGACTTTGTCAGTTGGTGCAAGCTGAATCATCTGCAGCTCAAAATCAGTAAGACAAAGGAGATGGTGATGGTCTTTAGCAAGAATAAGCCTGCACTGCTCCCTGTTACCACTGATGGTGAGAATGTGGATGTGTTGAGGACCTGCAAGTAATGGGGTACACCTGGATGACAGACTTGAGTGGAGCACCAACACAGAGGCTGTGTACAAGAAGGGCCAGAGTCGCCTTTACTTCCTGAGGAGATTGAGGTTCTTTGGAGTATGCAGGCCTCTCCTTACATGTTCTACCAGTCTGTTATCGCCAGTGCAATCTTCTCTGCAGTGGTGTGCTGGGGCAATGGCATCAACACGGATGATACCAACAGGCTCAATAAAATGATTAGAAAAGCTGGCTCTGTTATGGGAGTCAAACTGGACACAATGGAGGCTGTGGTAGAACAAAGGACCCTACGGAAAATCCTGGCAATTCTGGACAATATTTCTCACCCTCTGCATGCCGCCTTGGCTGAACGGAGGAACACTTTCAGTAATAGACTGAGGCACCTACACTGCTCCAAAGAGCACCATATGAGGTCATTCTTACCCTCGGCCATCGGGCTCTATGATGAGTCAACCTATAGCAGGAGAAGAGGTGACCTCCTGTTAGACTGTTTAAGGTAATTTATTTTTTATTCTTTCTACTTATAATATTTGTATATCTGTGCAGGTAATGGTACTGTGGCCCTGTAATTTCCTTTGGGATCAGTAAAGTACCTATTTAATTGGAAAAGTAGAGCTGTGGTAGGCTAATAAAGGCATGGCGACTCAGTTGATGATTGCATGATAGCAGTTGTTCTGCCATGCTTATCTTCACATGCAAATCAGAGATAAAATCACATGGCTTACCTACTTTGAATTGGAGGAAAGAGTAAAATTTAAAATTACTCCGGTAGTTTGTTTTATTATTTGCATATTCATTTTAAATAATTACAACTCGTGTTCAGTTCAAAATGCAAAGAACAAATTAATTGAGATATCTCTAAAACAGCCGTGATAGGGTTCTGATGTATAAATGACAGCCACTCATTATTGAGTACATTAAAACTATCTATCAGACACAGAGCAGTTCACATCTACGGCAAGTTAATCATTCCAAATATCCATGTTGTTCTAAAATTAAACATATGACAATAGTATTACTGGTATTCAGTTGTACTGACAGTTACAGATAGAGGATTATCCAACACTGCAAACTTAGCCACAATGGCCTTGGTGTAACTACCACACCAGTCAAAGATGTATTTGACTAGTTTCAGCCATCAGTAAATAGAAGTGCCCAATTTCTGAATCCATGCAAATAATACATAGATTTCACAGCAGGCTCTGCCACATATTGGTCCAAAATATCGGAAAGGACATCAGTCACAGAATACAATTTGGTCAACAGAATATGAGATTCTGCAGATGCTACAAATCTTGAGCTTCACTTTTCCTGATGATGGGTCTTGGCCCAAAATGTCAACTGTTTATTCCCCTCCATAGATACTGCCTGACCTGCTGAGTTCCCCCAGAATTTTATGTATGTTGCATATGATTTGATAACTTCCCATAATCACTTCCAGAGGTGGGGGGGGGGGCAAAATTAAAGGCAGCATTATGGAGAAGAGGCATGGCACAGGTTGGAAATCGATTTCAAACTATGAGCACAGGAAGAATGCGTTAACTGGCATCTGTGCGTTACACATTTCAATGAAACAGCAGCAAAAATAAACCAAGTTCCCCAAAGTATTAAATCAATATCAGAAATGCTTACACTATTACAATCTACTGGAAATGCTTTTAGAGTTTGCAATAAACAATTGATTATAAAACAAATTACAACAAACTTGATTAACATACACACACACAAAACATATTTTAGTGGAGATGATTGAAAGTGTAATATTGGGCAGGTTTCCCTTTTCTTTATCAAAATACTCATGCTATTTCTTTACAATGTCCACTTTGATCCTGACAAAGTTCCATAGAAATCCATCATGTGATCAATGAGCTTCTGTGTATGGTGACATCATATTCTCTAGCAACAAGTAAATGAGCTAAATGAGTGTAGCTGGTTATGAGTAATCTTAGAAACTTTTATCTTTATCTTAGAAACCTGAGAGATCAGTCATCATAGTCCCAATGGAAGAGAGATAGGAAAAATACAAGTAATTTCATACAGTACATAATCGACACATTTCTTCCTGAGGAAATATGAAAAAATTATGCAGATAACAGGCTGAGCTTCATATATTCTCTGTTGACTATGTTTGTAAGTGATCAACGGTGTTGCAGACCGAAGATCTTTCAGGTTCAACAGATTGTTGGGTTTCTTGCTTTGGTGGCAATGAATCCTCTGTTCCTGATCTGAATAATCTGATATTATGAGAGGTAAGAGCTTTCTTCAAAGTTTCTTTGAATGTTGAACTTGAGAAGTAGTAAATAACTGGATCCAGCACACTGTTCAAATAGGTTATGCACAGTGTATTGTAGAATATCTGAACACTGATATCAAATACCACACAGTCGTTTAAATTGCTTGAAATTAAAATGACGATTACAGCGATATTAGTGGGTAGGAAGCAGATGAGAAACACTGCTGCCACAGCTATCACAAGCCTCATAGCTCTTTCATATTTAACCCTCATTTCAGTCTTCATCTGCTTTAGCCTCCAGATAATAGAGCACGTGGAGAACAGGATCACTGAAGCCGGTAAAATAAACTTGAAAACAATGAAAATAATATTAGTCCAAAATGCTGTGAGGCTTAGTGGATGAGTTATGTCAAATGGCTCACAGTGAGTTGCATTGTTATGTGTGAAGGTACGAGGTTCTACCAGAATGTGAACACAAATCAATATTGTTAGAAACCAGAGAATGATTGATACCTTCACTGCAGTCCTTGTAGAGATCTTGTTCACTTCATGATGCGGATGGAGCACTTTGAAATAGCGATTAAGTGAGATAACTGTAAGGAAAACAACGCTCTCTGTCCGGTTCAGAAATATCAGGAATATCTTCAGACGGCACGCAACATCACCAAGTATCCAGTTCTTGTCACGTATGTAGTAATCGGCTCGAAATGGCAGGCAGCAGATTAGCAGAGTGTCGGCAATCGCCAGGCTCAGAGAATAGACGGTGTTTGGTCTCCAGGATTTAACATGAAAACAGAAGATCCACAAGGCAATCACATTTCCAATGAATCCAAAGATAAATGTTAAAATAAGTATCGGCGGATTGTAGGCTGAATAAATGTCCTTCACTGAAGCGCATTCATGTGTCTCATTACCCATCATGGAGAGAGTTACAAATGTTGCAAGAGGAATGGGAGAAAGCAAAAGGACGCAATCTATTAAAGACTATTTCCACAATATGTCATAGTTTATGGGTGTGGCTAAAACAAAGCCAGAATAGTCAGGAAGTTTTTTATCTGAAGTTAGTGGTTATTTGGTCACGTGGTTGCTGATTGTGAACCAGAAACAAGAGTTCCTCACTATACTCCTCCGTTTGCAAAATGGAACTACTACAAATTTCAGTGTACAGAATTTCAGAGTTATCATAATGGAAGTGAAGCAAGTTGAGTGTTGCAGCAGCAGCCTAGAAGGTAAACAGCTCAGTTTGTCTTTAGGACTTTACAAATAAGCCTCAAATAACATCTGAAGTTTGCCTCCCCACTAAGGACAAGCAGGAAGTGATAATGCTTTTAGGGGAATGGTTAAGCAATAAGAAAGAGGAGTAAGAGTAGGTTATGCAGCCCATTGTGCCTGTTCTGCTTTCAGGAATATCATTACAGACTGCTTCTTCCGTGCTTCATTCCTAGGAATAGAGTTAGGCCTGCTTCAGTACATCTTCAGATCATGGCTGATTTGTCTCTAAACTTTCTTTGGCATTCCTGTCTAACTGTAGCAGCATTTCAAACACGTTTTATATTTCTCTGCTTGAAAGTTACTCAGAAACCTAGCTTTCAACAGACTTCAAGGAAGGGAGTTCAAAGATTCATAGGCTTGAAAAGAGTTGCTCCATTTTGTCTTAAGTTGAGAAAACCTTAATTTTAACAAGTGATCTCTAGTTCTGGATTCTCATAATGAAAAAATGTCCCTTCCACATTCATCCTGTCAATACCATGTGAGCTCTTATGTTTTTAATCAATTCACCTTACCCTCTTCTAAACTCCAGCAGATACATTCCAGGTCTTCCAACCTTTCCTTATAAGATAATCATCATAGTTCGAGTTTTAGTCTGATATACTTTCTCGGAAACACTTCCAACACTTTCAAATAAGAAGATCCGCATTGCATTCCATCCTCCAGATATGATCTCAACAGCTGCCCGTATCATTGAAGCATGATCTCCCAACATTTGTGTTCAATTTCCTTGGCAAAAAAAGAGTGACATTGTGACATTCCTCTGATTACTTCTTGTATATTCACTTAAGCCTTTAGCAGATCTGCAAAATCTGCCAACACCTTTAATGTGCCCACTCATTCCTTGGTCCACAGAGAGTGGATTATTCAAAGGCAAGACTTCATTATTATCTCCATGCTCAGGCTTACCATGATTCTCACCTGCCTGTTTGTCTTGGAGACATGGACAACCTACAAGAGGTGCTTTAATGTACTGAAGAAGTAGCATCAAAGTGGTTTTCATAAACTCCTCCGAACCCCACACAGAATACTGTAGGTAAACCAATGTGTTCTCCTCACCTGGACAACTTCACCAGTAATGAAGCTCTCATCACATTTGGACTTCACCGGTGAGTCAGCCATATCTGTTCCAATCCAGTCTCCCAAAATAGGCAACATTTTTGTGAATGATTAAGTTTAAAAAAAATTCAAGGACCTCTTCAAACTCTACTTGAAAAAGTATAGATCTTCCATCAATGATGTAAATCCTTGGCCTGTCATTGTTCCAAAAAGGAGAGGGGCTTCTCGGAGGTACTGAGGACGTGTATGACCAAAATATGTGGTGACCAGGCATAAACAGTGAAAATAACACAGAGCCTCCTAAACAACTCAGCATTCAACACTTGCTTTTTTTTGTCTGTGATAGAGTTTGCATGGCCCATAGTAGGCTCTTCAATTACTCCAGAACCCAATTAAGTGGAATGGAAAAAAATCATCCTCAACTCAAAGAGGAAAACTAGAATTAAAAAAGTAGAGAAATATCAGTTAAAAATCTGCAATATTAACTCTTAGATACGGTTTCTTTGTGCCTTTTTATCAATATTCCAAAATAAATAGACAATATAGACAATAGACAATAGGTGCAGAAGTAGACCATTCGGCCCTTCAAACCTGCACTGCTATTTTGAGATCATGGCTGATCATCTACTGTCAATACCCGGTTTCTGCCTTGACCCCATATCCCTTGATTCCCCTATCCATAAGATACCTATCTAGCTCCTTCTTGAAAGCATCCAGAGAATTGGCCTCCACTGCCTTCCGAGGCAGTGCATTCCAGACCCCCACAACTATCTGGGAGAAGTAGTTTTTCCTTAACTCTGTCCTAAATGACCTACCCCTTATTCTCAAACCATGCCCTCTGGTACTGGACTCTCCCAGCATCAGGAACATATTTCCTGCCTCTATCTTGTCCAATCCCTTAATAATCTTATATGTTGCAATCAGATCCCCTCTCAATCTCCTTAATTCCAGCGTGTACAAGCCCAGTCTCTCTAATATTTTAACAACTAAACACTTGGCTAATACTAGTGTGCTATCCAGAACCACAGCATGGAATTTCTTTTTTTTTTAAATCATTTTGTCCCATCCCTTTATCCAAAATATTAGTTATTTCTGGCCCTTCCTCAGCAGCTTGTGTATAAGGATGATATGCTCCAAAGCTTTGATTTGATGACAAACTCCTTCGCTTGGCTTGAATGGACAACCCTGCAAAAGGTACTGGATACAAGCCAGTCCATCACAGGTAAAGCCCTCCCCTCCAATGGGCACATCTACATGGAGCATTGTCTCACACCACCCAAGACATGCTATTTTCTCACAGCTACCATCAGAAAGAAGGTACAGAAGCCTCAGGACTCACCCCAGCAGGTTAACAAATAGTTATTACCCCTCAACCATCAGGCTCTTGAACCAAATGGAATAACTTCACACAATTTCACCAGACCCATCGTGAAATATTCCCATAACCTATGGACTCACTTTCAAGGACTCTTCATCTCATGTTCTTCACACTTGTTGCTTACTTGTTTATTATTATTATTTCTTTCTTTCTGTATTTGCACAGTTTGTTGTCTTTTGCACACTGGTTGAACTGGTTGAAGTTGATTCATTGATTCTATTATGGTTATTATTCTACCCTGGATTTATTGTGTACGCCTGCAAGAAAATGAATCTCAGGATTGTATATGGTGACATATATGTACTTTCATAATAAATCTACTTTGAACTTTTGAACTTTGCCTGTGCTACTTTCTCCATGGTGATGATGATCATCATCATTGTCAGATTGCTGGAGGGTAACCATGTAACACCTGTCAGGAAGTAGTGCAGCTACTGAAGAATTGAAGGATGCCCACTATAACATTTTAACCCATTCCAGTTTTGGAACCATAGCAACTCAGCTGAGTGAGAGATTTACTTTTAGTAGTTGCTGCCTTCAGTGGGATGCCAAGTGCAATAAATGATATCTACATTGAACTTCAGCTTCCTACAATTTACAAATGCAAATATCTGTGCAGGCAGGAATTCAACTCTCTTAATTTGTGACAGCTATCTAATCATCCTCTATATCATGCCCATAGTCCAGGACGTTATTATAATGGTTTCATTCTCTGCCCCTGAATATTGTATAATACCTTTTGAATTTTATTTTATTTAGTGATAGAGAACGGTAACAGGCCCTTCCAGCCTGACCAGCTGGCATTGCCCAATTACAGCAATGTAACCAATTAATCTACTAATCCATAAATCTTTGGAATGTGAAAGGGAAACAGAGCATATTGGGTAATCTTGCACTTTCGTAGAACCATGCATTACAAGAAGGCCAGTCAACCCATCATGCAAATGCTAGCTCTTCTAACAGTTTTCCAGTAACTACCACTCCCTTTTACCATAATCATGTCAGGTTTCTCCTTTTTAATTACATCTCCAGCTTTCTTCTGAAAATGATCATTGGAGACAGCAAGATATATTCTGTGAATAAAGTACTTTCAGCTATTTTGAATCTCCAGTATGCACATGTCTGAATCTGGTGAAATTTTACTTTTTCACACACAGATCGTCTCCATGGTACGCAGGGCTCCATTCCTGTCAACTGTACATAACCCAGGCAGTTCACAAGTTGACAATGCAGTTGCAAACTGGGTTCCCGGAAGATTCCAGCACCCGTCCCACAAACACTTGCCGTAATTTATGGACTGGCAATATATCGAGTTTCATACCTGGCTTTCTTTTAATTCCGTTCAACTTTGTTTCAAGCCTGTAATCATTTTTTTAAACATTGTGAAGAGTACAAACATCTGAATGTTCCAATTCCACCCCCCACCCCCACCCCCCACATCCCAAATTCCTAGGTTAGGGTTAATGAGTTCTGGGCATGTGATGTTGGCACCAGAAGCATGGAGGAACCTGTGGGCTGCCCCCAGCACATTGCAAATGATGACGCAGACAATGAGTTTCACTGTATGTTTTAATGCACTGATGTATATGTAACAAATAAAGCTATCATTATCTTTATTTTTGTACTTGCTACAGAGAGAGTACAAACTTCTTGGTAAACTTAGAGACATTGGCAAACTTTTCAATATAAGTAAACTACTGTGCAACTGGGTGTTGGATTTCTTAACTAACAGACCTCAGGTAGTCAGGAAGCACATCCCCGTTCATCTCCTCCTTCCCCATTAACCCACCCCACCTGCCCCTGAGCTGTGTGTTAAGCCCACTGCTGACACTCTGTTCAAACATGACTTCAAGGCTAAACATCTGGGTAATCACATTGTCAAGTTCACTACTGACATGACAGTAGTGGGTTTCATAAACCATCAATGATGAAATGGTCTACAGAGATCAGGTGGAAGAGCTCGTGGCCTGGTGCCTAGTAAGTAACCAATATGGAATTGATTATTGACTTCAGGACAACTCGCACCATGCACCCACATTTGTGGCACAGCAGTGGAAACTGAGCAGCTTCAAACTCCTGGGAGTGCCCATCTTGCACAAACTCTCATGCTCTAAAATTGAACATATGACAATAGTATTATTGGTATTCAGTTGTACTGACAGTCCCAGACAGAGGATTATCCAGCACTGCAAACTTTGACAGAATGGCCTTGGTATATCTACCATACCATTCAGCTGTCTTTGACTAGTTTCAGCCATCAGTAAATAGAAGTGCCCAATTTCTGAATCCATGCAAATAATACATAGATTTCACAGCAGGCTCTGCCACATGTTAGTCCAAAATATCTGAAAACACATCAGTCACAGAATCCAATTTAGTCAACAGAATATGAGATTCTGCAGATGCTACAAATCTTGAGCACTTTTCCTGATGATAGGTCTTGGCCAAAAACGTCAACTGTTTATTCCCCTCCGTAGATACTGCCTGACCTGCAGAGTTCCTCCAGAATTTTGTGTGTGATGCATATGACTTGATAACTTCCCATAATCACTTCCAGATGGGAAAAAAACTAGAGACATCTTTGAAAAGGAGAAGCACAGCAGCGTAATGGAGAAGAGGTATGGCACTGGTTGGAAGTCTGTTTCAAAGTACTAGCACAGAAAGAATGCGTTATCTGGCATCTGAGTGTCACACATTTCAATGAAACAGCAGCAGAAATGAATCAAGTGTTAAATTAATCTCTGAAATGCATACACTGATTACAATCTATTCAAAATGCTTTTATAGTTTGCAACAAACAATTGGTTATAAAACAAATTACAACAAATTTGATTAATTAATAAACACACTTTTCTTTAGTGGAGATGATTGAAAGTGTAATATTAGGCAGGTTTCCCTTTTCCTTATCAAAACTCTCAACCTATTATTTTTTACAATGTCCACTTTGATCCTGACAAAGTTCCATAGAAATCCATCCATGTGATCAATGAGCTTGTGTGTATGGTGGCATCATATTCTCTAGCAACACGTAAATGAGCTAAATGTTGTGAGTAATCTTAGAAACTTTATCCTAGAAACCTGAGGGATCAGTCATCATAGTCCCAATGGAAGAGAGATAAGATAAATACAAGTAATTTCATACAGTACATAATCGACACATTTCTTCCTGAACAAATATGAATAAATTAGTAGATAACAGGCTGAGCTTCATATATTCTCTGTTGACTCTGTTTGTAAGTGATCAACGGTGTTGCAGACTGAAGATTTTTGAGGTTCAACAGATTGTTGGGTTTCTTGCTTTGGTGGCAATGAATCCTCTGCTCCTGATCCGAATAATCTGATATTATGAGAAGTAAGAGCTTTCTTCAAGGTTTCTTTAAACATTGAACTTGAGAAGTAGTAAATAACTGGATCCAGCACACTGTTCAAATAGGTTATGCACAACGTATTGTAGAATATCTGAACACAGACGTCAAATAACTTACAGTCTTCTAAATTGCCTGTAATTAAAACGGCGATTACAGCAGTATCGGTGGGTAGGAAGCAGATGAGAAACACTGCTGCCACAGCTATCACAAGCTTCATAGCCCGTTCATATTTAACCCTCATTTCAGATTTCATCTGCTTTAGCCTCCAGGTAATAGAGCACGTGGAGAACAGGATCACTGAGGCCGGTAAAATAAACTTGAAAACAATGAAAATAATATTAGTCCAAAATGCTGTGACCCTGAGAGGCTGAGTTATTTTAAATGGCTCACAGTTAGTTACGTTGTTATGTATGAAGGTACGAGGTTCTACCAGAAAGTGCAAACAAATCAATATTGTTAGAAGCCAGAGAACGATTGATACCTTCACTGCAGTCCTTGTAGAGATCTTGTTCACTTTATGGTGAGGATGGATCACTTTGAAATAGCGATCAAGTGCCATAACTGTAAGGAAAACAACACTCTCTGTCCGGTTCAGAAATATCAGGAATATCTTCAGACGGCACGCAACATCACCAAATATCCACTTCTTCCCGCGTATGTAGTAATCGGCTCGAAATGGCAGGCAGCAGATTAGCAGAGTGTCGGCAATCGCCAGGCTCAGAGAATAGACGGTGTTTGGTCTCCAGGATTTAACATGAAAACAGAAGATCCACAAGGCAATCACATTTCCAATGAATCCAAAGATAAATGTTAAAATAAGTATCGGCGGATTGTAGGCTGAATAAACGTCCTTCACTGAAGGGCATTCATCTGTCTCATTACCCATCGTGGAGAGAGTTACAAATGTTGCAAAAGGAGTGGGAGAAAGCAAAAGGACGCAATCTATTAAAGATTATTTCCACAATATGTCATAGTTAATGGGTGTGGCTAAAACAAAGCCAGAATAGTCAGGAAGTTTTTTATCTGAAGTTAGTGGTTATTTGGTCACGTGGTTGCTGATTGTGAACCAGAAACAAGAGCTCCTCACTATACTCCTCCGTTTGCAAAATGGAACTACTACAAATTTCAGTGTACAGAATTTCAGAGTTATCATAATGGAAGTGAAGCAAGTTGAGTGTTGCAGCAGCAGCCTAGAAGGTAAACAGCTCAGTTTGTCTTTAGGACTTTACAAATAAGCCTCAAATAACATCTGAAGTTTGCCTCCCCACTAAGGACAAGCAGGAAGTGACAACTCTTTTAGGGGAATGGTTAAACAATAAGAAAGAGGAGTAAGAGTAGGTTATGCAGCCCATTGTGCCTGTTCTGCTTTCAGGAATATCATTACAGACTGCTTCTTCCGTGCTTGGTTCCTAGGAATAGAGTTAGGCCTGCTTCAGTACATCTTCAGATCATGGCTGATTTGTCTCTAAACTTTCTTTGGCATTCCTGTCTAACTGTAGCAGCATTTCAAACACGTTTTATATTTCTCTGCTTTAAAGTTACTCAGAAACCCAGCTTTCAACAGACTTCGAGGAAGGGAGCTCAAAGATTCATAGGCTTGAAAAGAGTTGCTCCATTTTGTCTTAAGTAGAGAAAACCTTAATTTTAACAAGTGATCTCTAGTTCTGGATTCTCATAATGAAAAAATGTCCCTTCCACATTCATCCTGTCAATACCATGTGAGCTCTTAAGTTTTTAATCAATTCACCTTACCCTTTTCTAAACTCCAGCAGATACATTCCAGGTCTTCCAACCTTTCCTTATAAGATAATCATCATAGTTCGAGTTTTAGTCTGATATACTTTCTCGGAAACACTTCCAATACTTTCAAATAAGAAGATCCGCATTGCATTCCATCCTCCAGGTGTGATCTCAACAGCTGCCCGTATCATTGAAGCATGATCTCCCAACATTTGTGTTCAATTTCCTTGGCAAAAAAAGAGTGACATTGTGACATTCCTCTGATTACTTCTTGTATATTCATTTAAACCTTTAGCAGATCTGCAAAATCTGCCAACACCTTTAATGTGCACACTCATTCCTTGGTCCACAGAGAGTGGATTATTCAAAGGCAAGACTTCATTATTATCTCCATGCTCAGGCTTACCATGATTCTCACCTGCCTGTTTGTCTTGGAGACATGGACAACCTACAAGAGGTGCTTTAATGTACTGAAGAAGTAGCATCAAAGTGGTTTTCATAAACTCCTCCGAACCCCGCACAGAATACTGTAGGTAAACCAATGTGTTCTCCTCACCTGGACAACTTCACCAGTAATGAAGCTCTCATCACATTTGGACTTCACCGGTGAGTCAGCCATATCTGTTCCAATCCAGTCTCCCAAAATAGGCAACATTTTTGTGAATGATTAAGTTTTAAAAAAATTCAAGGACCTCTTCAAACTCTACTTGAAAAAGTATAGATCTTCCATCAATGATGTAAATCCTTAGCCCGTCATTATTCCAAAAAGGAGAGGGGCTTCTCAGAGGTACTGAGGACGTGTATGACCAAAATATGTGGTGACCAGGCATAAACAGTGAAAATAACACAGAGCCTCCTAAACAACTCAGCATTCAACACCTGCTTTTTTTTTTGCCTGTGGTAGAGTTTACATGGCCCATAGTGGGCTCTTCAATTACCCCAGAACCCAATTAAGTGGAATGGAAAAAAATCATCCTCAACTCAAAGAGGAAAACTAGAATTAAAAAAGTAGAGAAAAATCAGTTAAAAATCTGCAATATTAACTCTTAGATATGGCTTTTTTGTGCCTTTTTATCAATATTCCAAAATAAATAGACAATATAGACAATAGACAATAGGTGCAGAAGTAGACCATTCGGCCCTTCAAACCTGCACTGCTATTTTGAGATCATGGCTGATCATCTACTGTCAATACCCGGTTTCTGCCTTGACCCCATATCCCTTGATTCCCCTATCCATAAGATACCTATCTAGCTCCTTCTTGAAAGCATCCAGAGAATTGGCCTCCACTGCCTTCCGAGGCAGTACATTCAAGACCCCCACAGTTCTCTGGGAGAAGAAGTTTTTCCTTAACTCTGTCCTAAATGACCTACCCCTTATTCTCAAACCATGCCCTCTGGTACTGGACTCTCCCAGCATCTGGAACATATTTCCTGCCACTATCTTGTCCAATCCCTTAATAATCTTATATGTTGCAATCAGATCCCCTCTCAATCTCCTTAATTCCAGCATGTACAAGCCCAGTCTCTCTAATATTTTAACAACTAAACACTTGGCTAATACTAGTGTGCTATCCAGAACCACAGCATGGAATTTCTTTTTTTTTAATCATTTTGTCCCATCCCTTTACCCAAAATATTAGTTATTTCTGGCCCTTCCTCAGCAGCTTGTGTATAAGGATGATATGCTCCAAAGCTTTGATTTGATGACAAACTCCTTCGCTTGGCTTGAATGGACAACCCTGCAAAAGGTACTGGATACAAGCCAGTCCATCACAGGTAAAGCCCTCCCCTCCAGTGGGCACATCTACATGGAGCATTGTCTCACACCACCCAAGACATGCTATTTTCTCACTGCTACCATCAGAAAGAAGGTACAGAAGCCTCAGGACTCACCCCAGCAGGTTAACAAATAGTTATTACCCCTCAACCATCAGGCTCTTGAACCAAATGGAATAACTTCACACAATTTCACCAGACCCATCGTGAAATATTCCCATAACCTATGGACTCACTTTCAAGGACTCTTCATCTCATGTTCTTCACACTTGATGCTTACTTGTTTATTATTATTATTTCTTTCTTTCTGTATTTGCACAGTTTGTTGTCTTTTGCACACTGGTTGAACTGGTTGAAGTTGATTCATTGATTCTATTATGGTTATTATTCTACCCTGGATTTATTGTGTACGCCTGCAAGAAAATGAATCTCAGGATTGTATATGGTGACATATATGTACTTTCATAATAAATCTACTTTGAACTTTTGAACTTTGCCTGTGCTACTTTCTGCATGGTGATGATGATCATCATCATTGTCAGATTGCTGGAGGGTAACCATGTAACACCTGTCAGGAAGTAGTGCAGCTACTGAAGAATTGAAGGATGCCCACTATGACATTTTAACCCATTCCAGTTTTGGAACCATAGCAACTCAGCTGAGTGAGAGATTTACTTTTAGTAGTTGCTGCCTTCAGTGGGATGCCAAGTGCAATAAATGATATCTACATTGAACTTCAGCTTCCTACAATTTACAAATGCAAATATCTGTGCAGGCAGGAATTCAACTCTCTTAATTTGTGACAGCTATCTAATCATCCTCTATATCATGCCCATAGTCCAGGACGTTATTATAATGGTTTCATTCTCTGCCCCTGAATATTGTATAATACCTTTTGAATTTTATTTTATTTAGTGATAGAGAACGGTAACAGGCCCTTCCAGCCTGACCAGCTGGCATTGCCCAATTACAGCAATGTAACCAATTAATCTACTAATCCATAAATCTTTGGAATGTGAAAGGGAAACAGAGCATATTGGGTAATCTTGCACTTTCGTAGAACCATGCATTACAAGAAGGCCAGTCAACCCATCATGCAAATGCTAGCTCTTCTAACAGTTTTCCAGTAACTACCACTCCCTTTTACCATAATCATGTCAGGTTTCTCCTTTTTAATTACATCTCCAGCTTTCTTCTGAAAATGATCATTGGAGACAGCAAGATATATTCTGTGAATAAAGTACTTTCAGCTATTTTGAATCTCCAGTATGCACATGTCTGAATCTGGTGAAATTTTACTTTTTCACACACAGATCGTCTCCATGGTACGCAGGGCTCCATTCCTGTCAACTGTACATAACCCAGGCAGTTCACAAGTTGACAATGCAGTTGCAAACTGGGTTCCCGGAAGATTCCAGCACCCGTCCCACAAACACTTGCTGTAATTTATGGACTGGCAATATATCGAGTTTCATACCTGGCTTTCTTTTAATTCCGTTCAACTTTGTTTCAAGCCTGTAATCATTTTTTTAAACATTGTGAAGAGTACAAACATCTGAATGTTCCAGTTCCACCTCCCACCCCCACCCCCCACATCCCAAATTCCTAGGTTAGGGTTAATGAGTTCTGGGCATGTGATGTTGGCACAAGAAGCATGGAGGAACCTGTGGGCTGCCCCCAGCACATTGCAAACGATGACGCAGACAATGAGTTTCACTGTATGTTTTAATGCATTGATGTATATGTAACAAATAAAGCCATCATTATCTTTATTTTTGTACTTGCTACAGAGAGAGTACAAACCTCTAGGTAAACTTAGAGACATTGGCAAACTTTTCAATATAAGTAAACTACTGTGCAACTGGGTGTTAGATTTCTTAACTAACAGACCTCAGGTAGTCAGGAAGCACATCCCCGTTCATCTCCTCCTTCCCCATTAACCCACCCCACCTGCCCCTGAGCTGTGTGTTAAGCCCACTGCTGACACTCTGTTCAAACATGACTTCAAGGCTAAACATCTGGGTAATCACATTGTCAAGTTCACTACTGACATGACAGTAGTGGGTTTCATAAACCATCAATGATGAAATGGTCTACAGAGATCAGGTGGAAGAGCTCGTGGCCTGGTGCCTAGTAAGTAACCAATATGGAATTGATTATTGACTTCAGGACAACTCGCACCATGCACGCACATTTGTGGCACAGCAGTGGAAACTGAGCAGCTTCAAACTCCTGGGAGTGCCCATCTTGCACAAACTCTCATGCTCTTAAATTGAACATATGACAATAGTATTATTGGTATTCAGTTGTACTGACAGTCCCAGACAGAGGATTATCCAGCACTGCAAACTTTGACAGAATGGCCTTGGTATATCTACCACACCATTCAGCTGTCTTTGACTAGTTTCAGCCATCAGTAAATAGAAGTGCCCAATTTCTGAATCCATGCAAATAATACATAGATTTCACAGCAGGCTCTGCCACATGTTAGTCCAAAATATCTGAAAACACATCAGTCACAGAATCCAATTTAGTCAACAGAATATGAGATTCTGCAGATGCTACAAATCTTGAGCACTTTTCCTGATGATAGGTCTTGGCCAAAAACGTCAACTGTTTATTCCCCTCCGTAGATACTGCCTGACCTGCAGAGTTCCTCCAGAATTTTGTGTGTGATGCATATGACTTGATAACTTCCCATAATCACTTCCAGATGGGAAAAAGACTAGAGACATCTTTGAAAAGGAGAAGCACAGCAGCGTAATGGAGAAGAGGTATGGCATTGGTTGGAAGTCTGTTTCAAAGTACTAGCACAGAAAGAATGCATTATCTGGCATCTGAGTGTCACACATTTCAATGAAACAGCAGCAGAAACGAATCAAGTGTTAATCTCTGAAATGCATACACTGATTACAATCTATTCAAAATGCTTTTATAGTTTGCAACAAACAATTGGTTATAAAACAAATTACAACAAATTTGATTAATTAATAAACACACTTTTCTTTAGTGGAGATGATTGAAAGTGTAATATTAGGCAGGTTTCCCTTTTCCTTATCAAAACTCTCAACCTATTATTTTTTACAATGTCCACTTTGATCCTGACAAAGTTCCATAGAAATCCATCCATGTGATCAATGTGCTTGTGTGTATGGTGGTATCATATTCTCTAGCAACACGTAAATGAGCTAAATGTTGTGAGTAATCTTAGAAACTTTATCCTAGAAACCTGAGGGATCAGTCATCATAGTCCCAATGGAAGAGAGATAAGATAAATACAAGTAATTTCATACAGTACATAATCGACACATTTCTTCCTGAACAAATATGAATAAATTAGTAGATAACAGGCTGAGCTTCATATATTCTCTGTTGACTCTGTTTGTAAGTGATCAACGGTGTTGCAGACTGAAGATTTTTGAGGTTCAACAGATTGTTGGTTTTCTTGCTTTGGTGGCAATGAATCCTCTGCTCCTGATCCGAATAATCTGATATTATGAGAAGTAAGAGCTTTCTTCAAGGTTTCTTTAAACATTGAACTTGAGAAGTAGTAAATAACTGGATCCAGCACACTGTTCAAATAGGTTATGCACAACGTATTGTAGAATATCTGAACACAGACGTCAAATAACTTACAGTCTTCTAAATTGCCTGTAATTAAAACGGCGATTACAGCAGTATCGGTGGGTAGGAAGCAGATGAGAAACACTGCTGCCACAGCTATCACAAGCCTCATAGCTCGTTCATATTTAACCCTCATTTCAGATTTCATCTGCTTTAGCCTCCAGGTAATAGAGCACGTGGAGAACAGGATCACTGAAGCCGGTAAAATAAACTTGAAAACAATGAAAATAATATTAGTCCAAAATGCTGTGACCCTGAGAGGCTGAGTTATTTTAAATGGCTCACAGTTAGTTACGTTGTTATGTATGAAGGTACGAGGTTCTACCAGAAAGTGCAAACAAATCAATATTGTTAGAAACCAGAGAACGATTGATACCTTCACTGCAGTCCTTGTAGAGATCTTGTTCACTTTATGGTGAGGATGGATCACTTTGAAATAGCGATCAAGTGCCATAACTGTAAGGAAAACAACACTCTCTGTCCGGTTCAGAAATATCAGGAATATCTTCAGACGGCACGCAACATCACCAAATATCCACTTCTTCCCGCGTATGTAGTAATCGGCTCGAAATGGCAGGCAGCAGATTAGCAGAGTGTCGGCAATCGCCAGGCTCAGAGAATAGACGGTGTTTGGTCTCCAGGATTTAACATGAAAACAGAAGATCCACAAGGCAATCACATTTCCAATGAATCCAAAGATAAATGTTAAAATAAGTATCGGCGGATTGTAGGCTGAATAAACGTCCTTCACTGAAGGGCATTCATCTGTCTCATTACCCATCGTGGAGAGAGTTACAAATGTTGCAAAAGGAGTGGGAGAAAGCAAAAGGACGCAATCTATTAAAGATTATTTCCACAATATGTCATAGTTAATGGGTGTGGCTAAAACAAAGCCAGAATAGTCAGGAAGTTTTTTATCTGAAGTTAGTGGTTATTTGGTCACGTGGTTGCTGATTGTGAACCAGAAACAAGAGCTCCTCACTATACTCCTCCGTTTGCAAAATGGAACTACTACAAATTTCAGTGTACAGAATTTCAGAGTTATCATAATGGAAGTGAAGCAAGTTGAGTGTTGCAGCAGCAGCCTAGAAGGTAAACAGCTCAGTTTGTCTTTAGGACTTTACAAATAAGCCTCAAATAACATCTGAAGTTTGCCTCCCCACTAAGGACAAGCAGGAAGTGATAATGCTTTTAGGGGAATGGTTAAACAATAAGAAAGAGGAGTAAGAGTAGGTTATGCAGCCCATTGTGCCTGTTCTGCTTTCAGGAATATCATTACAGACTGCTTCTTCCGTGCTTCATTCCTAGGAATAGAGTTAGGCCTGCTTCAGTACATCTTCAGATCATGGCTGATTTGTCTCTAAACTTTCTTTGGCATTCCTGTCTAACTGTAGCAGCATTTCAAACACGTTTTACATTTCTCTGCTTTAAAGTTACTCAGAAACCTAGCTTTCAACAGACTTCAAGGAAGGGAGCTCAAAGATTCATAGGCTTGAAAAGAGTTGCTCCATTTTGTCTTAAGTAGAGAAAACCTTAATTTTAACAAGTGATCTCTAGTTCTGGATTCTCATAATGAAAAAATGTCCCTTCCACATTCATCCTGTCAATACCATGTGAGCTCTTATGTTTTTAATCAATTCACCTTACCCTCTTCTAAACTCCAGCAGATACATTCCAGGTCTTCCAACCTTTCCTTATAAGATAATCATCATAGTTCGAGTTTTAGTCTGATATACTTTCTCGGAAACACTTCCAATACTTTCAAATAAGAAGATCCGCATTGCATTCCATCCTCCAGGTATGATCTCAACAGCTGCCCGTATCATTGAAGCATGATCTCCCAACATTTGTGTTCAATTTCCTTGGCAAAAAAAGAGTGACATTGTGACATTCCTCTGATTACTTCTTGTATATTCATTTAAACCTTTAGCAGATCTGCAAAATCTGCCAACACCTTTAATGTGCACACTCATTCCTTGGTCCACAGAGAGTGGATTATTCAAAGGCAAGACTTCATTATTATCTCCATGCTCAGGCTTACCATGATTCTCACCTGCCTGTTTGTCTTGGAGACATGGACAACCTACAAGAGGTGCTTTAATGTACTGAAGAAGTAGCATCAAAGTGGTTTTCATAAACTCCTCCGAACCCCACACAGAATAATGTAGGTAAACCAATGTGTTCTCCTCACCTGGACAACTTCACCAGTAATGAAGCTCTCATCACATTTGGACTTCACCGGTGAGTCAGCCATATCTGTTCCAATCCAGTCTCCCAAAATAGGCAACATTTTTGTGAATGATTAAGTTTTAAAAAAATTCAAGGACCTCTTCAAACTCTACTTGAAAAAGTATAGATCTTCCATCAATGATGTAAATCCTTAGCCCGTCATTATTCCAAAAAGGAGAGGGGCTTCTCAGAGGTACTGAGGACGTGTATGACCAAAATATGTGGTGACCAGGCATAAACAGTGAAAATAACACAGAGCCTCCTAAACAACTCAGCATTCAACACTTGCTTTTTTTTTTGCCTGTGGTAGAGTTTACATGGCCCATAGTAGGCTCTTCAATTACCCCAGAACCCAATTAAGTGGAATGGAAAAAAATCATCCTCAACTCAAAGAGGAAAACTAGAATTAAAAAAGTAGAGAAAAATCAGTTAAAAATCTGCAATATTAACTCTTAGATATGGCTTTTTTGTGCCTTTTTATCAATATTCCAAAATAAATAGACAATATAGACAATAGACAATAGGTGCAGAAGTAGACCATTCGGCCCTTCAAACCTGCACTGCTATTTTGAGATCATGGCTGATCATCTACTGTCAATACCCGGTTTCTGCCTTGACCCCATATCCCTTGATTCCCCTATCCATAAGATACCTATCTAGCTCCTTCTTGAAAGCATCCAGAGAATTGGCCTCCACTGCCTTCCGAGGCAGTGCATTCAAGACCCCCACAGTTCTCTGGGAGAAGAAGTTTTTCCTTAACTCTGTCCTAAATGACCTACCCCTTACTCTCAAACCATGCCCTCTGGTACTGGACTCTCCCAGCATCTGGAACATATTTCCTGCCACTATCTTGTCCAATCCCTTAATAATCTTATATGTTGCAATCAGATCCCCTCTCAATCTCCTTAATTCCAGCATGTACAAGCCCAGTTTCTCTAATATTTTAACAACTAAACACTTGGCTAATACTAGTGTGCTATCCAGAACCACAGCATGGAATTTCTTTTTTTTTAATCATTTTGTCCCATCACTTTACCCAAAATATTAGTTATTTCTGGCCCTTCCTCAGCAGCTTGTGTATAAGGATGATATGCTCCAAAGCTTTGATTTGATGACAAACTCCTTCGCTTGGCTTGAATGGACAACCCTGCAAAAGGTACTGGATACAAGCCAGTCCATTACAGGTAAAGCCCTCCCCTCCAATGGGCACATCTACATGGAGCATTGTCTCACACCACCCAAGACATGCTATTTTCTCACTGCTACCATCAGAAAGAAGGTACAGAAGCCTCAGGACTCACCCCAGCAGGTTAACAAATAGTTATTACCCCTCAACCATCAGGCTCTTGAACCAAATGGAATAACTTCACACAATTTCACCAGACCCATCGTGAAATATTCCCATAACCTATGGACTCACTTTCAAGGACTCTTCATCTCAAGTTCTTCACACTTGTTGCTTACTTGTTTATTATTATTATTTCTTTCTTTCTGTATTTGCACAGTTTGTTGTCTTTTGCACACTGGTTGAACTGGTTGAAGTTGATTCATTGATTCTATTATGGTTATTATTCTATTCTGGATTTATTGTGTACGCCTGCAAGAAAATGAATCTCAGGATTGTATATGGTGACATATATGTACTTTCATAATAAATCTACTTTGAAATTTTGAACTTTGCCTGTGCTACTTTCTCCATGGTGATGATGATCATCATCATTGTCAGATTGCTGGAGGGTAACCATGTAACACCTGTCAGGAAGTAGTGCAGCTACTGAAGAATTGAAGGATACCCACTATAACATTTTAACCCATTCCAGTTTTGGAACCATAGCAACTCAGCTGAGTGAGAGATTTACTTTTAGTAGTTGCTGCCTTCAGTGGGATGCCAAGTGCAATAAATGATATCTACATTGAACTTCAGCTTCCTACAATTTACAAATGCAAATATCTGTGCAGGCAGGAATTCAACTCTCTTAATTTGTGACAGCTATCTAATCATCCTCTATATCATGCCCATAGTCCAGGACGTTATTATAATGGTTTCATTCTCTGCCCCTGAATATTGTATAATACCTTTTGAATTTTATTTTATTTAGTGATAGAGAACGGTAACAGGCCCTTCCAGCCTGACCAGCTGGCATTGCCCAATTACAGCAATGTAACCAATTAATCTACTAATCCATAAATCTTTGGAATGTGAAAGGGAAACAGAGCATATTGGGTAATCTTGCACTTTTGTAGAACCATGCATTACAAGAAGGCCAGTCAACCCATCATGCAAATGCTAGCTCTTCTAACAGTTTTCCAGTAACTACCACTCCCTTTTACCATAATCATGTCAGGTTTCTCCTTTTTAATTACATCTCCAGCTTTCTTCTGAAAATGATCATTGGAGACAGCAAGATATATTCTGTGAATAAAGTACTTTCAGCTATTTTGAATCTCCAGTATGCACATGTCTGAATCTGGTGAAATTTTACTTTTTCACACACAGATCGTCTCCATGGTACGCAGGGCTCCATTCCTGTCAACTGTACATAACCCAGGCAGTTCACAAGTTGACAATGCAGTTGCAAACCGGGTTCCCGGAAGATTCCAGCACCCGTCCCACAAACACTTGCCGTAATTTATGGACTGGCAATATATCGGGTTTCATACCTGGCTTTCTTTTAATTCCGTTCAACTTTGTTTCAAGCCTGTAATCATTTTTTTAAACATTGTGAAGAGTACAAACATCTGAATGTTCCAGTTCCACCCCCCACCCCCACCCCCCACATCCCAAATTCCTAGGTTAGGGTTAATGAGTTCTGGGCATGTGATGTTGGCACCAGAAGCATGGAGGAACCTGTGGGCTGCCCCCAGCACATTGCAAACGATGACGCAGACAATGAGTTTCACTGTATGTTTTAATGCACTGATGTATATGTAACAAATAAAGCTATCATTATCTTTATTTTTGTACTTGCTACAGAAAGAGTACAAACTTCTTGGTAAACTTAGAGACATTGGCAAACTTTTCAATATAAGTAAACTACTGTGCAACTGGGTGTTGGATTTCTTAACTAACAGACCTCAGGTAGTCAGGAAGCACATCCCCGTTCATCTCCTCCTTCCCCATTAACCCACCCCACCTGCCCCTGAGCTGTGTGTTAAGCCCACTGCTGACACTCTGTTCAAACATGACTTCAAGGCTAAACATCTGGGTAATCACATTGTCAAGTTCACTACTGACATGACAGTAGTGGGTTTCATAAACCATCAATGATGAAATGGTCTACAGAGATCAGGTGGAAGAGCTCGTGGCCTGGTGCCTAGTAAGTAACCAATATGGAATTGATTATTGACTTCAGGACAACTCGCACCATGCACCCACATTTGTGGCACAGCAGTGGAAACTGAGCAGCTTCAAACTCCTGGGAGTGCCCATCTTGCACAAACTCTCATGCTCTAAAATTGAACATATGACAATAGTATTATTGGTATTCAGTTGTACTGACAGTCCCAGACACAGGATTATCCAGCACTGCAAACTTTGACAGAATGGCCTTGGTATATCTACCACACCATTCAGCTGTCTTTGACTAGTTTCAGCCATCAGTAAATAGAAGTGCCCAATTTCTGAATCCATGCAAATAATACATAGATTTCACAGCAGGCTCTGCCACATGTTAGTCCAAAATATCTGAAAACACATCAGTCACAGAATCCAATTTAGTCAACAGAATATGAGACTCTGCAGATGCTACAAATCTTGAGCTTCACTTTTCCTGATGATAGGTCTTGGCCAAAAACGTCAACTGTTTATTCCCCTCTGTAGATACTGCCTGACCTGCTGAGTTCCTCCAGAATTTTGTGTGTGATGCATATGACTTGATAATTTCCCATAATCACTTCCAGACGGGAAAAAAAACTAGAGACATCTTTGAAAAGGAGAAGCACAGCAGCGTAATGGAGAAGAGGTATGGCACTGGTTGGAAGTCTGTTTCAAAGTACCAGCACAGGAAGAATGCGTTATCTGGCATCTGAGTGTCACACATTTCAATGAAACAGCAGCAGAAATGAATCAAGTGTTAAATTAATCTCTGAAATGCATACACTGATTACAATCTATTCAAAATGCTTTTATAGTTTGCAACAAACAATTGGTTATAAAACAAATTACAACAAATTTGATTAATTAATAAACACACTTTTCTTTAGTGGAGATGATTGAAAGTGTAATATTAGGCAGGTTTCCCTTTTCCTTATCAAAACTCTCAACCTATTATTTTTTACAATGTCCACTTTGATCCTGACAAAGTTCCATAGAAATCCATCCATGTGATCAATGAGCTTGTGTGTATGGTGGCATCATATTCTCTAGCAACACGTAAATGAGCTAAATGTTGTGAGTAATCTTAGAAACTTTATCCTAGAAACCTGAGGGATCAGTCATCATAGTCCCAATGGAAGAGAGATAGGATAAATACAAGTAATTTCATACAGTACATAATCGACACATTTCTTCCTGAACAAATATGAATAAATTAGTAGATAACAGTCTGAGCTTCATATATTCTCTGTTGACTCTGTTTGTAAGTGATCAATGGTGTTGCAGACTGAAGATTTTTGAGGTTCAACAGATTGTTGGGTTTCTTGCTTTGGTGGCAATGAATCCTCTGCTCCTGATCCGAATAATCTGATATTATGAGAAGTAAGAGCTTTCTTCAAGGTTTCTTTAAACATTGAACTTGAGAAGTAGTAAATAACTGGATCCAGCACACTGTTCAAATAGGTTATGCACAGCGTATCGTAGAATATCTGGACACAGACGTCAAATAACTTACAGTCTTCTAAATTGCCTGTAATTAAAACGGCGATTACAGCAGTATCGGTGGGTAGGAAGCAGATGAGAAACACTGCCGCCACAGCTATCACAAGCCTCATAGCTCGTTCATATTTAACCCTCATTTCAGATTTCATCTGTCTTAGCCTCCAGGTAATAGAGCACGTGGAGAACAGGATCACTGAAGCCGGTAAAATAAACTTGAAAACAATGAAAATAATATTAGTCCAAAACGCTGTGACGCTGAGAGGATGTTTTCTGCTAAATGGCTCACAGTTAGTTACGTTGTTATGTGGAAAGGTACGAGGTTCTACCAGAATGTGAACACACATTGACATTGTTAGAAGCCAGAGAACGATTGATAGTTTCACTGCAGTCCTTGTAGAGATCTTGTTCACTTTATGGTGAGGATGGATCACTTTGAAATAGCGATCAAGTGCCATAACTGTAAGGAAAACAACACTCTCTGTCCGGTTCAGAAATATCAGGAATATCTTCAGACGGCACGCAACATCACCAAATATCCACTTCTTCCCGCGTATGTAGTAATCGGCTCGAAATGGCAGGCAGCAGATTAGCAGAGTGTCGGCAATCGCCAGGCTCAGAGAATAGACGGTGTTTGGTCTCCAGGATTTAACATGAAAACAGAAGATCCACAAGGCAATCACATTTCCAATGAATCCAAAGATAAATGTTAAAATAAGTATCGGCGGATTGTAGGCTGAATAAATGTCCTTCACTGAAGGGCATTCATCTGTCTCATTACCCATCGTGGAGAGAGTTACAAATGTTGCAAGAGGAGTGGGAGAAAGCAAAAGGACGCAATCTATTAAAGACTATTTCCACAATATGTCATAGTCTATGGGTGTGGCTAAAACTAAGCCGGAATAGTCAGGAAGTTTTTTTATGGTGGTTATTTGGTCACGTGGTTGCTGATTGTGAATCAGAACAAGAGCTCATTCCTAAACTCATCCATTTGCACAATGAATTACTACAAATTCTGCACATTGTATAGAATTTCAGAGTTATCATAATGGAAGTGAAGCAAGTTGAGTGTTGCAGCAGCAGCCTAGAAGGTAAACAGCTCAGTTAGTCTTTAGGACTTTACAAATAAACCTGAAATGACATCTGAACTTTGCCTCCCCACTAAGGACAAGCAGGAAGTGACAAGTTAGGGGAGCAGTTAAACAATTAAAAAAAAGAGGAGCAAGAGTAGATTCTGTAGCCCAATATGCCTGCTCTGCTTTCAATGAAATCATTACAGACTGGTTCTTCCCTGCTTCATTCCTAGGAACAGAGTTAGGCCTGCTTCAGTACATCTTCAGATCATGGCTGATTTGTCTGTAAACTTTCTTTGGTATACCTGTCTAACTGCAGCAGCATTTCAAACACGTTTTATATTTCTCTGCCTTAAGGTTATTCAAAAACCCAGCTTTCAACAGACTTTGAGGAAAGATTCATAGGCTTGAAAATGGTTGCTCAATTTTGTCTTAAGTAGGAAACACCTTAATTTTAACAAGTAATCTCTAGTTCTGGATTCTCACAATAATGGAATGTCCCTTCCACATTCATCCTGTCAAGAACATGCGAGCTCTTATAGTCTTAGTCTATTCACCATACGCTCTTCTAAACTCCAGCAGATACATTCCAGGTCATCCAACCTTTCCTTATAAGATAATCCTCACATATGAAGATTTAGTCTAATATACTTTCTAGGAAACACTTCCAACATTTTTACATAAGAAGACTGGCATTGTACTCCATCCTCCAGACAAGATCTCAACAGCTGCCCATATCAAACAAGAATGATCTCCCACCATTTGTGTTCAATTTCCTTTGCAAAAAAAGACATTGTGACATTCCCCTGATTACTTCCTGTACATTAATTTAAGCCTTTAGCAAATCAGCAAAATCCGCCAACATCTTTAATGTGCTCACTCATTCCTTGGTCCACAGAGAGAGGATTATTGGAAGGCTAGACTTCATTATTATCTCCATGCTCAAGCTTACCATGAATCCCACCTGCCTGTTTGTCTTGGAGACATGAACAACCTACAAGAGGTGCTTCAATGTACTGAAGAAGTAGCATCAATGTGGTTTACATAAAATGCTCCGAACCTCGAAAGGAATTACTGTAAGTAAACCAATGTGTTCTCCTCACCTGGACAACTTCACCATCAATGAAGCTCTCATCACATTTAGACTTCTCCTGTGAGTCAGCCATATCTGTTCCATGCCAGTCTCCCAAAATAGGCAACATTTTCGTGAATGATTAAGTTTAAAAAAAATTCAAGGACCTTCTCAAACTCTATCTTGAAAAAGTACAGATCTTCCATCAATGCATGTGAATCCAAACCTGTCACTGTTCAAAATGGAGAAGGGCTTCTCGGAGGTACTAATGGCAAGTGTATGACCAAAGTATGTGGTGATCAGGTATAAACAGTGAAAATAACACAGAGCCTCCTAAACAACTCAGCATTCAACACCTGCTTTTTTGTCTGTGGTAGAGTTTGCGTGGCCCATAGTGGGGCTCTTGAACTACCCCAGAACCCAATTAAGTGGAACAGAAAAATGTCATCCTCAACTCAAAGAGGAAAAATAAAATTTAAAAAGTAGAGAAATATCAGTTAAAAATCTGCAATATTAACCTGTAGATATGCCTCTTTGTGCCTTTTTATCAATATTCCAAAATAAATGTTTGCATTTTAACAGCCAAACACTTGGCTAATACTAGTGTGCTATCCAGAACCACAGCATGGAATTTCTTTTTTTTTAATTCATTTTTCCCATCCCTTTACCCAAAACATTGGCTATTTCTGGCCCTTCCTCAGTAGCTTGTGTATAAGGATGATATGCTCCAAAGCTTTGATTTGATGACAAATTCCTGTGCTTGGCTTGAATGGACAACCCTGCAAAAGGTACTGGATACGAGCCAGTCCATCACAGGTAAAGCCCTCCCCTCCAATGGGCACATCTACATGGAGCATTGTCTCAGGAAAGCAGCATCCATCATTAGGGACCCCCACCACCCAAGACATGCTATTTTCTCACTGCTGCCATCAGAAAGAAGGTACAGAACTTGAGGTTCCTACAATTGAGGCATTGAACTTGAGGTTCCTACAATTTACAATTGCAAATATCTGTGCAGGCAGGAATTCAACTCTCTTAATCTGTGACAGCTATCTAATCATCCTCTATATCATGCCCATAGTCCAGGACGTTATTATAATGGTTTCATTTTCTGCCCCTGAATATTGTATAATACCTTTTGAATTTTATTTTATTTAGTGATAGAGAACGGTAACAGGCCCTTCCAGCCTGACCAGCTGGCATTGCCCAATTACAGCAATGTAACCAATTAATCTACTAATCCATAAATCTTTGGAATGTGGAAGGGAAACAGAGCATATTGGGTAATCTTGCACTTTTGTAGAACCATGCATTACAAGAAGGCCAGTCAACCCATCATGCAAATGCTAGCTCTTCTAACAGATTTCCAGTAACTGCCACTCCCTTTACCATTATCATGTCAGGTTTCTCCTTTTTAATTATATCTCCAGTTTTCTACTGAAAATGATTATTGGAGACAGCAAAATATATTCTGTGAGTAAAGTGCTTTCAGATATCTTGAATCTCCACTATGCACATTTCTGAATCTGGTGAAATTTTACTTTTTTACACACAGTTCGTCTCCAATGTACGCAGGGCTCCATTCCTGTCAACTGTACAAAACCGAGGCAGTTCACATTGACAATGCAGTTGCAAACTGGGTTCCCAGAAGATTCCAGCAGCCAGAAGATCCATCCCACCCGTCTCACAAACACTTGCCCTAATTTATGGACTGGCAATAAATCGGGTTTCAGACCTGGGTTTCTCTCAATTGCATTAAAGTTTACTTTAAAATGTTGCATGCACATACAACTGCAGCACAGCAGTGGAAATTACGAGCCACTTCAAACTCCTGGGAGTGCCCATCTTGCACAACACCTCATGTCTCAGAACATGTTCCACATAATCAGGAGAGCTCACCAACACCTTTACTTTCTGAAGATGCTGAAGAGAGATGGCGCATGCATGTTGATGCTCGCATCATTCCACGGATGTGCAATAGAGAGCACCCTAACAAGCTGTGTCACTACATGGTATGGTAACCTGCACTCCAGTGGGCAGGAAGGCTTTATAATGGGTAGTCAAATCTGCACAGTGCATCATCGGCACGAGCCTACCCACCATCGAGGGCAGATGTACAGAGAGGTGCCAGAGGAGGACCAGTAACATCATGATGGATCCCACTTCCCTGCTCATGGATTGTTTGTCGCACTCCCATCACAGATGAGGCTAAGCGGCCTCCATGTCAAGACCACAAGAATCAAAAACTGTTGTTTCCCCCAAACAGTAAGGCTGATCAACTCGTCCACTCCCGCCCCCCCCCCCCCCGCCCCCACCACTGCTTTATCATTTCCGGTCAGCCACTTTATGTACAGATACTCTTGAGCCTAACGTCACTTTATGGACATGCAATCAATCATATAAACCAGCTTATATGTTTATTCATTGTGTTTTTAAAAAAAATGTTCTTAGTCCCTTTTTGTGCTGCATCAGATCCAGAGTAACAATGATATTGCTCTCCTTATCCTTGTGTACTGGAAATGATATTAAACAACCTTGAATCACTGATAACTCAGTTGGTGGGTTTGCTGTACGTGTTGAGTGAACCAACATTCTTTAGAATTTGGAAGAGTGAGAGGTGATTTCATTGAAACTTACAACATTCTTATGGGCTGAACAGATTGGCTGTCGGGAATATGCCTCCAGAGTATGTGTCTAAAACCAAGGATCACAGTCTCAGATTAACAGCCGGGCAATTTGAAGCTGAGAATGTTTCAATGGTTCCATTTATTATCAGAGAATGTATACAGTATACAACCTGAAATTCGTACTCTTTGCAGACATCCTCGAAACAGAAGAAATCCCCAAAGAATGAATGACAGAAAAACCATGAAAACTCCAGAGCCCTCCTTCCCCATTGCATACATGAACAGCGGCAAAGCAGCATCAACAGAGAAGAGAGGATATTTGGAATTCAGTTGCCAAGAGGTTGTGGTGGCTCATTTAGTCTGAGTAAATTTATATCAGGGATTATTTAATATAATGAGGGTAAAAGCATATGGAATTAATGCAAGGAGATTAAAAATCAAAAATGATATTGATTATGGTGAAGTGGGCACAAGGAGCTGAATATAAAACAAACTGTTGGAGCAAATGAGTGGGTCAGGCAGCATCTGTGGAGCAAAGGAGGAAAGGCAAGTCTCTGGGCAGCCAATTTCTGCTCCAAACTCTTATGATCTTGTTACATTCTTGAAAATGTCATCCCTAATTGTGGATGCTGGAATTTGCATTAAGACAGCACTGTTGTAACACTTTCACAATTGGCAGCACTTGTGTTACAACTTAATGTCTGCAAATTTACCTTGATGTCACTTCCTATGGGTGTGTTTCTACATATAAAACTAACATTGACTTAGATACCTTGCAAAAGTTTGTAAAAATTGGGTTAGGGTACCTTGAAACCTACTCCATTGTTGTTTGCAAAGACAAACATATGATAAAGCAGGACCTTTAAAGCAGTTGCTATTGGAAGCTGAATGAGATGACTGCATTCTGTGTTTCATTGTTATACTGTCTGTCCCTTATTAAGCCACATGCAAGGGTGAGGAATAAGTGGCTGGTGACACCATAAACATATCTTTAATCACTGTGTTCGGAGGTCCTCTTGGTTTCTATTTTTATTGAGAGTCCATGCAGATATCAGATTGTGGTCTTGACTATGTATTCTACTATCTCAGCACCTGCAAGACTCTTTAGGCTTCTGGCAGTGTTGCAAATGATGAATAGAAATATGAAGGTTTTCTTAATGGAAACACACAGGCAGTCCAACATACTCAAACTTTATGTTGCTTTAATATTCACAAAAAAGTTAACCACAGCTTCTGATCATTTCAATTAAAGATATAAGTAAAATGAATAATATAAAGATATCAATCAATTAAAAATTTAACATATAGATTGCTGTCAGCTAGAATTTTAGAAGTTAGGCTAAACAATTTCACAGATGCAAAAGGTTAATCATTCCACAAGACTTCCATAATTAGTATGAAAATTAAAGAACTTTCATCAGAATTATTTGCTATTTTAAGTGGTTGTGTAAGTAACAGTTATTAGCCACAATGAACTAAACCAGTGTATTTATTGATTACAGTGTCAAAATTGCAGTAGAAATTTAGCAATTGTGAGAATGCAGATCTTACAGATCAGTAAAGATGCAAACTAAAAAATATATAAGTATTTAAAAATCATATGTAAATCTACTATTTATCTCCAGTGAAAACTGAGGTTAATCTGAACATATTGGGAGACTTATGTTGTCATTATAGTAAATACGCATCTTCTATAAACCTAAAGCTGAGCAAACCAAACAGGAAAATTTCACACAACACACACAAAATGCTGGTGGAACACAGCAGGCCAGGGAGCATCTATAGGGAGAAGCACTGTCGACATTTTAGGCCGAGACCCTTCATCAGGAAAATTTCACAAGCCATTTATCAGTTTTTGTAGCCCCTCTTTCCTGTTGTAAATCACATTGGTCCTCTATT
Source organism: Hemitrygon akajei (assembly GCF_048418815.1). Classification (NCBI taxonomy): domain Eukaryota; kingdom Metazoa; phylum Chordata; class Chondrichthyes; order Myliobatiformes; family Dasyatidae; genus Hemitrygon; species Hemitrygon akajei. The sequence goes on from NC_133137.1 coordinate 18,901,512, forward strand.
TCTTCATTTTTCCTGGTTACTTCAAGAGACAGTTGAAAAAAAAAAGGTATTTCCTTTCTTTTTAAAATTTATAATTTAATTGATTTGTTTGCTTCTTTCCTCACTATTTGTCCAGCACAACACTCTTTATTGAGCACTTCACTAGACTGGCCTTTCTGTTTTAACTGCAGTTGGATGTAGTTAACTAAAGTAAATCTGAAATTGGTCAATATGCTTTAAATCTGAAACCTCTATTAAAAGATAAGACTATGTGAAGGGTTCAACCTGCAATGTTGATGTCATTTTCCTCTACAGATGCTCAATGCTCTCCATTGAGTTTATCCAGCTTTTTGTTTCTAGTTTTAGATGTCAGCATCGGCAGTCTCTTGTGTCTACTTGAAACATACAGTACATACAGTATGGTGCCAAGGTATAGTTACTGAAGAACTTCTCCGAGCTTGTTGCATTGTAGTGGCAGAGAAGTTTGTGAGTCCCTGAGATTCTGAGAGCGATGCTTTCTGGAACTTAGCTCCTGGTAGGTCGAGGGTGAGGTTCCAGACAAAGAGCAATTCAACCAAGACCTCAACATTGGAGGTGGCAAAAGCTGATGACACATCACAATGGGATGAAGGCTGCTAGTCGTCTTACATTCCATGTCACTGGACCCTGACTCCAATCTTTCAAGGACCCTCTGGTACATCAACCTCCCCAAATTAAACAAAGCCATGTACAGGCATTCTCTATTAAGGGAATAACTCCCTAGGAGTACAACATACTCAACTTAAGTGTTCACACTACTCTTGGGAAAAGGAAAATATAGTCCAATACTCTGCAACTTTTCATTTCCTGGAAAGTTATACTGAATGATTTTCATGTTAATGGTTAAACTAATGGATTGACACATTCAGATACACCTTCCTCTTTCTCTCACTGCTTTGCTTCCTGAATTATCTGTGAACTAAGTTTGTAAACTATGCACAATACATGTTTTATTTGAGGTTGAAGTTTATTAGCTTAGTGAACAAAGCCCACAGTTTAGCTACATTATTGTTCAGGGGAGGCAGAGGGGCCTGGGCCCGAGAGTGAGGAATGAGCCAATGTTTGACCGATTTAAGCACCGAGCCAGATTGAAAGGATCGGGGTGTCAGGGCTGGAGGCGAGGGGTGAGCCCGTGTTCAGCTCACTACTCAGTGCGTTGACTCATCTCTGCGCTGAACTGAGGTAACATAGTGGATAGCCCAACACTTTACGATACAGGCGAAGCAGGTTCAATTCCTGCTGCAGCCTCTAATGAGTTTGTAGATTCTCCCCGTAACCACTTGGGTTTTCTTTGGGTGCTCTGGTTTCCTCCCACGATCCAAAGACGCACCAGTCGATAGGTTAATTGGTCGTTGAAAATTGCCCTGTGATTAGGCTAGACTTCAATCAGGAGATTGCCCAGCAGCACAGCTCAAAGGGGCAAAAGGGCCTATTCCATGCTGTACCTCAATAAAAGAATAAAAGTGAAACTGGCTCCAGGACCAGCTGCAGTGTTGACTGGCCTCCTGGCTGTGAACTCACTTTGGTGAACTTTAGTTCTGAATGTTATTTGCTTCCTTTCATTGTTAGCACAATTTTTGGGGGGTTTTAACAGTATTCCTTTTTAATGGGTTGGGCTTCTTTGGTTTGTGGCAGTCTGTAGGGAGACAAATCTCAAGGTTGCATATAGCACGTATACATATAACAAATGTACTTTGGAACTTTGAGCAATTGCCACAGAGGTTGGAATATGAGTTTGCTTCATTCACATTCAGTACTCAGAATATTACACCAAAACACATCTGAAAGATGTGCCTAGATATGAAAATAGAGCTGGGGCCCATTGTAATTCTCTAACACAAACAGTTCCTACTTGACTCAGAACTGTTAAACAATGAGTTAGGGTTTGAAACGGACCACCTTCCTGGTCCATCTTTCAAAGCAGTCTTCTTCCCTGCGTCTACACCCCCTGCACATCCTTTCATACCCGCAAATCGATGCATCTCTGGCCTGTACGTAGCCAATACGAATAAGCAAAACCCTTTTGTGGAGAGAAATACTAACAGTTCATAATGTTTTTAAGTGAACACATTTCTCCTGAGCAACACACACACACACACACACACACACACACACACACACACACACACACACACACACACACACACACACACACACACACACACACACACACACACACACACACACACACACACACACACACACACACACACACACACACACACACACACACACACACACACACACACACACACACACACACACAAAGCCGGAGGAGCTCAGCAGGTCAGGCGCTGGAGGAGCTCAGCAGGTCAGGCGGCATCGCTGGATGGGAGTAAACCGTCGAAGTCTCGGCCGGAAATGTCGACTGTTTATTCCCATGCATCGATGCTGCGGGCCTGCTGAGCTCCTCCAGCTTTGTGTGTATCGCTCTAGATTTCCAGCATCTGTTTTACCTCTTGCGTCCAGGATTTCTGCTGATCTCAGTTGTAATATCTCTTTATCCTGAGACAGTTACAGCAGTTCCAGGCCATTCATCTGAGAGAAGAATTGTTTCAGGATTTCCAGCTTTGACTTTTTTATATGTTTCAAAGACCAGCACCAATCCATAGTGGAAGATGCTTCAGACCCTTTCAACAATGTCCTCCGTTGCCATTGATTTTATTGTTAACGACCTTTAATCAAAAGCATTTATGAAGTCAAGGGGAGCGAGAGCGGAGGTCCTCTCAGGAACGAGCGACGGTTCACAATAAACGCGGGAACGGCGGCCACTGTTACGGGCTGGAAGTTGCTATGTGTCTTACTGTACGAGGCACAGCAGCTGGGTGCAGGAGGCACATTTTACCACCTTCAGTGGCAAAGTGTGAAGCCATCCCGGTGATTTCCTGTGAATAACACACATAATGCTTCAGGAATTCAGCAGGCCAGGCAGCATCTATGGAAAAAAAGTAAATAGTCGACGTTCCGGGCCGAAACTTGGCCTGCTGAATTCCACCAACATTTTGTGTGTGTTGCTCGGATTTCCAAAATCTGCAGATTTTCTCTTGATTGTGGCTTCCAGTGAATAACTACTGATGCTCTCACACATTAAGAGAGTCCGTTTTATTATTGCGGACATCGATTGTTTTCAATGTGCGAATCTTAAATTCAATTTTTGATAGCAGTTTCTGCATTTTGAAATGCGGTTCAATGAGTCATCTCTTGCTTATCTCGGAAACCGTGGATGATCTCAGCGCAATCTTTCCAAAGTTAGACCTCATGACTTTAAAAAAAAAGTATTTCAAGTGTGGCAGTGCTTCCAAGAGCAGGTTGAGATAAAGCGCGCAGATAAATGGCAGAGCTTCACAAATTCTCCGATAATTCCGTTCGTAAGTGATCAAAAGTGTTGCACACTGAAGATCCTTGCGGTTCTACGCCTTGTTGCATTTCTTGCGCTGGATACAGTGAATGCTTTCTTCCTGGTCTGAATAATCTGCTATTGCGAGAAATAAGAGCTTGGTTCAAAGTTTCTTTAAACGTTGAACTTGAGAAGTAGTAAATAACTGGGTCCAGCACACTGTTCAAATAGGTTATGCACAGCGTATCGTAGAATATCTGAACACAGACGTCAAATAATTTGCTGTCATTTAAAGAGCTTGAGATTAAAACGGCGATTACAGCAGTATCGGTGGGTAGGAAGCAGATGAGGAACACTGCCGCCACAGCTATCACAAGCCTCATAGCTCTTTCATATTTAACTCTCATTTCAGATTTCATCTGTCTTAGCCTCCAGGTAATAGAGCACGTGGAGAACAGGATCACTGAAGCCGGTAAAATAAACTTGAAAACAATGAAAATAATATTAGTCCAAAACGCTGTGACGCTGAGAGGATGTTTTCTGCTAAATGGCTCACAGTTAGTTACGTTGTTATGTGGAAAGGTACGAGGTTCTACCAGAATGTGAACACACATTGACATTGTTAGAAGCCAGAGAACGATTGATAGCTTCACTGCAGTCCTTGTAGAGATCTTGTTCACTTTATGGTGAGGATGGATCACTTTGAAATAGCGATTAAGTGCCATAACTGTAAGGAAAACAACACTCTCTGTCCGGTTCAGAAATATCAGGAATATCTTCAGACGGCACGCAACATCACCAAATATCCACTTCTTCCCGCGTATGTAGTAATCGGCTCGAAATGGCAGGCAGCAGATTAGCAGAGTGTCGGCAATCGCCAGGCTCAGAGAATAGACGGTGTTTGGTCTCCAGGATTTAACGTGAAAACAGAAGATCCACAAGGCAATCACATTTCCAATGAATCCAAAGATAAATGTTAAAATAAGTATAGGCGGATTGTAGGCATAATAAATGTCCTTCACTGATGAAGTCTCGTTGGCCATTGTGCAGGGAATTGCTGTAAACTACTTAATTTGCAAACGGAATGAGAATAAAAATCTTGAAAGCTTTAGCTTTTGTAGTATGTTATTTTTCTCTATTGCGTCACGTTGGGAGGTTCAATACCAAAGCCACAGTCCTAAAAAGGAGGTGTAATTATGTCCAGTAGTCAGCACAGAATTGCCATGATCTTGCACTTTGTAGCTTACTTTTTCTTTTGGCAGCTTCTATACTGTTCCTGGATCATTGAGTGTGTGCTTTATAAGATAAACATTGCATTTCAAGTTTTAGTCCAATATACTTTCTCGGAAACACTTCCAACACTTTTAAGTAAGAAGATTGTCATTGCGCTCCATCCACCAGATATGATCTCAACAACTGCCCATAGCAATGAAGCATGATCTTCCAACATTTGTGTTCAATTTCCTTGGCAAAAAAAGAGTGACATTGTGACATTCCTCTGATTACTTCTTGTATATTCATTTAAGCCTTCAGCAAATCAGCAAAATCTGCCAACACCTTTAATGTGCACACTCATTCCTTGGTACACAGAGAGAGGATTATTTGAAGGCAAGCCCTCATTATTATCACCATGCTCGAGTTTACCATGATTCCCACTTGCCTGTTTGTCTTGGAGACATGGACAACCTAGAGGAGGCACTTCAAAAACCTGCCATATTATTCCAAAATAAATGTAAAGTATTTTAACAGCTAAACACTTGGCTATTACTAGTGTGCTATCCAGAACAACAGCATGGAATTTCTTTTATTTATTCATTTTGTTCCACCACTTTACCCAAAACTTTTGTTATTTATGGCCCTTACTCAGTATAAGAACATAAGAAATAGGAGCAGGAGTTGGCCATCCGGCCCATCGAGCCTGCCCTGCCATTCAATAAGATCATGGCGGATCTGCCCATAAACTCAACTGCATCTACTTGCCTTATCCCCATAGCCCTTAATTCCCTTACTATGTAAAAACCTATCTAACTGTTTCTTAAATACTTTGTATATTTAGTGAAGAAGCCTCAACTGCTTCCCTGGGCAGAGAATTTCACAGATTCACCACTCTCTGGGAAAAACAGTTTCTCCACATCTCTGGGGGTGGGGTGGCTCTGTTAGTGAGGAATGATATTCAGCCCCTTGCGAGGGGGGACATAGAATCAGGGGATGTAGAGTCAGTATGGATAGAACTGAGAAATTCTAAGGGTAGAAAGACCCTAATCTACAGGCCCCCAAACAGTAGTCTAGATGTAGGGTGTAAGTTGAATGAAGAGTTAAAATTGGCATGTCGCAAAGGTAATGATACAGTTGTCATGGGGGATTTCAACATGCAGGTAGACTGGGAGAATCAGGATGGTACTGGACCCCAAGAAAGGGAGTTTGTGGAGTGCCTCCGAGATGGATTCTTAGAACAGCTTGTACTGGAGCCTACCAGGGAGAAGGCAATTCTAGATTTAGTGTTGTGCAATGAACTGGATCTGATCAGGGACCTCGAGGTAAAGGAGCCATTAGGAGGTAGTGACCATAATATGATATGTTTTAACCTACAATTTGAGAAGGAGAAGGGAAAATCGGATGAGTCAGTATTACAGTTGAACAAAGGGAACTATGGAGCTATGAGGGAGGAGCTGGCCAAAGTTCAATGGAACAATACCCTAGCAGGGAAGATAGTGGAACAACAATGGCAGGTATTTCTAGGAAATAATGCAGAAGGTGCATTCCAAAGAGGAAGAAAGATCCTAAGGGAAGTAAGGGGCAGCCGTGGCTGACGAGGGAAGTAAAGGACAGTATAAAAATAAAAGAGAAGTATAACATAGCAAAGATGAGTGGGAAGCCGGACAACTGGGAAACTTTTAAGGAGCAACAGAAGATAACAAAAAAGGCAATACGCAGAGAAAAAATGAGGTACGAAGGCAAACTAGCCAAGAATATAAAGGAGGATAGTAAAAGCTTCTTTAGGTATGTGAAAAGCAAAAAAATAGTTAAGACCAAAATTGGGCCATTGAAGACAGAAACGGGTGAATTTATTATGGGGAACAAGGAAATGGCAGATGAGTTGAACAGGTACTTTGGATCTGTCTTCACTAGGGAAGACACAAACAATCTCCCAGATGTAATAGTGGCCAAAGAAACTAGGGTAATGGATAAACTGAAGGAAATTTATATTAGGCAAGAAATGGTGTTGGATAGACTGTTGAGTATGAAGGCTGATAAGTCCCCGGGACCTCATGGTCTGCATCCCAGGCTAATTAAGGAGGTGGCTCTAGAAATCGTGGACACATTGGTAATCATTTTCCAATGTTCTATAGATTCAGGATCAGTTCCTGCAGATTGGAGGGTGGCTAATATTGTCCCACTTTTCAAGAAAGGAGGGAGAGAGAAAACAGGGAATTATAGCCTGACATCAGTGGTGGGAAAGATGTTAGAGTCAATTATAAAAGAGGAAATTACGTCACATTTGGATAGCAGTAATAGGATCAGTCCGAGTCAGCGTGGATTTACGAAGGGAAAATTATGCTTGACTAATCTTCTGGAGTTTTTTGAGGATGTAACTATGAAAATGGACAAGGGAGAGCCAGTGGATATAGTGTACCTGGACTTTCAGAAAGCTTTTGATAAAGTCCCACATAGGAGATTAGTGGGCAAAATTAGGGCACATGGTATTAGGGGCAGAGTACTGACATGGATTGAAAATTGGCTGGCTGACAGGAAACTAAGAGTAGTGATTAACGGGTCCCTTTCAGAATGGCAGGCTGTGACCAGTGGGGTACCGCAAGGTTCAGTGCTGGGACCATAGCTGTTTACAATATACATTAATGATTTAGATGAAGGGATTAAAGAAACATTAGCAAATTTGCTGATGACACAAAGCTGGGTGGCAGTGTGAAATGTCAGGAGGATGTTATGAGAATGCAGGGTGACTTGGACTGGCTAGGTGAGTGGGCAAATGTATGGCAGATGCAGTTTAATGTGGATAAATGTGAGGTTATCCACTTTGGTGGCAAGAACAGGAAAGCAGATTACTATCTAAATGGAGTCAAGATAGAAAAAGGGGAAGTACAACGAGATCTAGGTGTTCTTGTACATCAGTCAATGAAAGCAAGCATGCACATACAGCAGGCAGTGAAGAAAGCTAATGGCATGCTGGCCTTTACAACAAGAGGAATTGAGTATAGGAGTAAAGAGGTCCTTCTGCAGCTGTACAGGGCCCTGGTGAGACCACACCTGGAGTATTGTGTTTGGTTTTGGTCTCCAAATTTGAGGAGGGACATTCTTGCTATTGAGGGAGTGCAGCGTAGGTTCACAAGGTTAATTCCCGGAATAGCGGGACTGTCATATATTGAAAGATTGGAGCGACTGGGCTTGTATACACTGGAATTTGTAAGGATGAGAGGGGATCTGATTGAAGCATATAAGATTATTAAGGGATTGGACACGCTGGAGACAGGAAGCATGTTCCCGCTGATAGGTGAGTCCAGAACTAGAGGCCACAGTTTAAGAATAAGGGGTAGGCCATTTAGAACAGAGATGCAGAAAAACTTTTTCACCCAGAGAGTGGTGGATATGCGGGCTCTGCCCCAGAAGGCAGTGGAGGCCAAGTCTCTGGATGCTTTCAAGAGAGAGTTAGATAGAGCTCTTATAGATAGCAGGGTCAAGGGATATGGGGAGAGGGCAGGAAAGGGGTACTGATTGTCTATGATCAGCCATGATCACATTGAATGGTGGTGCTGGCTAGAAGGGCTGAATGGCCTACTCCTGCACCTACTGTCTATTGTCTATTGTCTATTGTCCTAAATCTTCTCCCCTGAATCTTGAGGCAATGTCCCCTAGTTCTAGTCTCACCTACCAATGGGAACAACTTTTCTACTTCTATCTCATCTATCCCTTTCAAAATTTTGTATGTTTCTATAAGATCCCCTATCATTCTTCTGAACTCCAGAGAGCATAGTTCCAGGTGACTCAATCTCTCCTCATAGGTTAACCCCTTCATCCCTGGAATCAACCTGGTGAACCTCCTCTGCACTGCCTCCAAAGCCAGTATATCCTTCCACAAGTATGGAGAACAGAACTGCACACAGTACTCCAGGTGTGGTCTCACCAGTGCCCTGCATAGTTGCAGCATGACCTCCCTGCTCTTGAATTCAATCCCTCTAGCAATGAAGGCCAGCATTCCGTTTGCCTTCTTAATAACCTGTTGTACCTGCAAGCCAATTTTTTGCGATTCATGCACAAGCACTCCCAAGTCCCTCTGCACAACAGAATGCTACAATGTTTCACCATTTAAATAATAATCTGTTCTTCTATTATTCCTTCTAATTAAGAATGATGTGCTCGAAAGCTTTGATTTGATGACAAACTCCTATGCTCGGCTTGAATGGACAACCCTGGAAAAGGTAGAGAATACAGGCCAGTCCGTCACAGATAAAGCCCGCCCCACCATTGAGCAGATCTACATGGAGCTGTGTCTCAGGAAAGCAGCATCCACCATCAGGGACCCCCACCACTCAAGACATGCTCTTTTCTCACTGCTGCCATTAGAAAGAAGCTGCAGGAGCCTCAGCACTCATCCCAGCAGGTTAACAAATAATTACTACCCCGCAACCATCAGGCTCTTGAAGCAAATGGAATAACTTCACTCAATTTCACCAGACCTATTATTGAAATAATCCCACAACCTATGGACTCACTTTCAAGGACTCTTCATCTCATGTTGTTCATACTTGTTGCTTACTTGTTTAATATTATTATTTCTTTCTTTCTGTATTTGCACAGTTTGTTGACTTTTGCACACTGGTTGAAGTTGGTGTGGCCTTTCATTGATTCTATTATGGTTATTATTCTATTCTGGATTTATTGTGTACGCCTGAAAGAAAATGAATCTCAGGATTGTATATGGTGACATATATGTACTTTGATAATAAATCTGCTTTGAACTTTGAACTTCTGAACTTTGCCTGTGCTACTTTCTCCATGGTGATGATGATCATCATCATTGTCAGATTGCTGGAGGGTAACCATGTAACACCTGTCAGGAAGTAGTGCAGCTACTGAAGAATTGAAGGATGCCCACTATGACATTTTAACCCATTCCAGTTTTGGAACCATAGCAACTCAGCTGAGTGAGAGATTTACATTTAGTAGTTGCTGCCTTCAGTGGGATGCCAAGTGCAATAAATGATATCTACATTGAACTTCAGCTTCCTACAATTTACAAATGCAAATATCTGTGCAGGCAGGAATTCAACTCTCTTAATCTGTGACAATTAATCCATAAATCTTTGGAATGTGGAAAGGAAACAGAGCATATTGGGTAATCTGTTTTAAGGACACTGCACTTTCTTAGAATCGTGCACCATGAGAAGGCCAGTTAACCCATCATGCAAATACTAGCTCTTCTAACAGATTTCCAATAACTGCCACTCCCTTTTACCATAATCATGTCAGGTTTCTCCTTTTTAATTATATCTCCAGTTTGCTTCTGAAAATGATCACTAGAGACAGCAAAATATATTCTGTGAATAAAGTGCTTTCAGATATCTTGAATCTCCAATATGCACACATCTAAATCTGGAAAAAATTTACAGTTTTACACACAGATCGTCTCCATGGTACGCAGGACTCCATTCCTGTTAAATGTACATAACCCAGGCAGTTCACAAGTTGACAATGCAGTTGCAAACTGGGTTCCCGGAAGATTCCAGCAGCCAGAAGATCCATCCCACCCGTCTCACAAACACTTGCTCTAATTTATGGACTGGCAATAAATCAGACTTCATACCTGAGTTTCTCTCAATTGTGTTAAACTTTACTTTAAAATGTTGCATGCACATACAACTGCAGCACAGCAGTGGAAATTACGAGCCACTTCAAACTCCTGGGAGTGCCCATCTTGCACAACACCTCATGTCTCAGAACATGTTCCACATAATCAGGAGAGCTCACCAACACCTTTACTTTCTGAAGATGCTGAAGAGAGATGGAGCATGCATGTTGATGCTCGCATCATTCCACGGATGTGCAATAGAGAGCACCCTAACAAGCTGCGTCACTACATGGTATGGTAACCGGCACTCCAGTGGGCAGGAAGGCTTTATAATGGGTAGTCAAATCTGCCCAGTGCATCACCGGTATCAGCCTACCACCATCGAGGGCAGATGTACACTCCCATCACAGACAAGACTAGGTAGGATCCATGTCAGGACCACAAGAATCAAAAACAGTTAACTGGGTTGGTGGGTTTGCTGCACAAGTCAAGTGAACCAACAATCTTTAGAATTTAGAGGAGTGAGAGGTGATTTCAATGAAGCTTACAACATTCTTATGGGCTTAACAGATTGGCTGTTGGGAATATGCCTCCAGAGTATGTGTCTAAAACCAAGGATCACAGTCTCAGATTAACAGCCGGGCAATTTGAAGCTGAGAATGTTTCAATGGTTCCATTTATTATCAAGGAATGTATACAGTATACAACCTGAAATTCATACTCTTTGCAGACATCCTCGAAACAGAAGAAATCCCCAAAGAATGAATGACAGAAAAACCATGAAAACTCCAGAGCCCTCCTTCCCCATTGCATACACGAACAGCGGCAAAGCAGCATCAACAGAGAAGAGAGAATATTTGGAATTCAGTTGCCAAGAGGTTGTGGTGGCTCATTTAGTCTGATTAAATTTATATCAGGGACTACTAAATATAATGGGATTAAAAGCATATGTAATTAATGCACTAAGATTGAAAATAAAAATGATGTTGATTATGGTGAAGTGGGCACAAGGAGCTGAACATAAAACAAATTGTTGGAGTAAAAGAGTGGGTCAGGCAGCATCTGTGGAGCAAAGAAGGAAAGGCAAGGCTCTGGGCAGCCAATTTCTGCTCCAACCTCTTATGATCTTGTTACATTCTTGGAAATAGCATCACTGATTGTGGATGCTGGAGTTCACAATAAGACAGCACTGTTGTAACACTTTCACAATTGGCAACACTTACAACTTAATGTCTGCACATTTACCTTGATGTCACTTCCTATTGGTGTGTTTCTACATATAAAACTAATGTTGACTTAGATACCTTGCAAAAGTTTGTAAAAATTGGCTTAGGGGGCATCTTGAAACCTACTCCATTGTTGTTTGCAAAGACAAACATATGATAAAGCAGGACCTTTAAAGCAGTTGCTATTGGAAGCTGAATGAGATGACTGCATTCTGTGTTTCATTGTTATACTGTCTGTCCCTTATTAAGCCACATGCAAGGGTGAGGAATAAGTGGCTGGTGACACCATAAACATATCTTTAATCACTGTGTTCGGAGGTCCTCTTGGTTTCTATTTTTATTGAGAGTCCATGCAGATATCAGATTGTGGTCTTGACTATGTATTCTACTATCTCAGCACCTGCAAGACTCTTTAGGCTTCTGGCAGTGTTGCAAATGATGAATAGAAATATGAAGGCTTTCTTGACAGTGTTACGTTCCCCAGTAACCGGGTGACTTATCAGCAAAGATAGATAGGTCCGCTGAAGCCTGATGCTACTATTTTCAAAAGTTTTTATTTATAAAGGGGCACAAACGTATGATTAATACAAAACATTCAGATCATATACATCGTCACAACTCAATCTAAAGCACAGGTATAGTAATAATCAATCAGAAATAAGCTCTATCGTTGTCTAGGGGTAATGTAGATATATATTGTTTACTGGATATCTAAAAGTCTTTTGCGGTCACTGCAGTTCCACCAGCTGCCGTCGTTGTGGTGTCGCGTTGGTGCACTTTTGTTAGAAAGAGAGAGAGAGATGGGATGAAACAGTTACCCAACCGGTTTTCCAACCTGGAGGAGTTCGGTTTGTCGGAGCCTCATTGGGGGAATGAACGCTCATCTGTGGCCTCCCCTGTAGCTAAGCCGTTCTTCCGTTGTGGGGTCGCCAATCCCAGGCAAGGAAAAGACGCACACGAACCCCACCACCGGCTGTCGCTATCAAAACGCTGTCACAGGATTTCTAGCGTGTCTTCTGGTGCGTCTGAAGGGGTCCTCCCCCCCAGACCTTCCTTTATACTTCCTCACGGGACCGCCGGTGTCAATCTCTCTCAACCAGCCCACTTTGCCCGAGGGCTTTACACGTGGTCTTCATGAGACAATAGTCAGAGTCACTTTATTCTGCTTCCCGGGGGAACGTGGTCTTCCGCACGTCTCCCTCTCTCTTGGGTCATTTGACCCCCCCTTGACTAGGGCTCTTGCGATTCTCACAAAGGAGGGGGCTGGGGTCATAACACCTCCCCTCTTAAACTAACACAATACACAAGCTCCTCTCTTCACAGAGTACTACCGTTATACATTCAAGTCAGTATCTAAACAAGTAACAATTACAGTGCCCCTTTCTTTAATATCTTAACCTCACGTACCATACTAAAGTCTGGTAGCATCAAACTTCAGCTCAATAACCACCTATTTTTATTTATTTTCTTCAGCCACACAACTAAGGAGGTGTGATCTTAGCTTAGGTGCATCTACAAAAGTTTATACAAATGCTAATCGTTTCGGTCGTGTTATTTCACCGGCAGGTCTCCAAAGGGGTTGTCTTTATTATTCACAGGCTTTGGTGCAAACCCGTACAACCGGCGTTGCTGTTTAAAAATGGCATTTCTATTAACCATCGCCTTTTTTCCAGTGAGTCCCCCCCCCCCCCCCCTTGGGGAACTTGAGTAATTTGGCGAGGTACTCTCCCACCTTTCCTTTCCACAAGGGTTATTCTCTTAACTCCGTGTCCCCAACCTAGTCCATCATGAGAATTTCCACCCAATTCTTTAATGCTACACAGGTAGTTAACGCTTTTGTCAAAACCATGCAGGCTGATGGGTTTCAGTTCGAACATTTTTCCCCGGCCGCATTTAAATTTCGGCTTCCTCACAGCGCTTCCTTGAATAACAATAGCGCGTGAGGCCCCTTTACATTCCAAATCAACCTGTAATCGATGTGCAGGCATCAATCTAGACTTTAACTTTTTTTCCTTCGATTTGGGAACTACAGATTTACTGTTCTCCTCCACAACAACAGTTATCTCCCCATTCGTAAACTCCACATTAACTCTGAACACCCCCTTCAGCACAACCATCTGGGAACTCACACTTCCCAAGGTTAACCCTTTCTTCCCCGAACCAAGTCTATCTGATCCAAAAGGACGGCCGTCTCGTCCAGCCGAGTCAAATACCTCAGACTTTTTCTGAGCTCCGTGACTAGGTTTAGGACCACGGGCCTCCCCCTCTTGGACACACTCAAACGGGGCATTGGCCTCTTCCAGGCTTTCAATCCCCATACCCTTTTCAAATTCTAACTTCCTCTGATCCTCCCAGTTACTCTCTGGGCAACTCACTTCCGAAGTAAACTCAACCCCTTGGGCTGGAACAACCTCATCTGCCAATCCAGCAGACTTCTTCAAGGTAATGGCATCCTTTTCATCGAGGACTGCCCTCATTTCATTATCGGGAACACCTTTAGACTCATCCAGGTCCAACCCTGGACCTTTTAACAGCTTTATCTGTTTCTCATCTTTATTTCCTACCTTTAGGACCTTTTTCTTCGCTAAAGGAGGATCTACCTTCTCTCCTTTCTCTCCTTTATCCCCTTTTACCTTACTATTCCTCGTTTTACCACCCTCGAAACCCTCGTGGCACAGGGTCGGTAAAAAAGTCTGAGCCAATTTTAAACTGCTCGCTTTCTCAGCTGCCGCTCTCAACAGGCTGCTAGTGTCCGCGCATGCGGGATAGCTCGGGGACTCTATGGGCCGGCCTCAACTCTCACGGGCTGGGTTGTCAGCTTCACGGCTGCTCCAATCTTCCCACCCGCTAGGTCGTTACCCAGAAGGACGTCCACGCCTTCCCCCGGCAACTCCGGCAGGACCCCCATTCCCACTGGTCCCGACACCAACTCACAATCTAGAAGGACCCTATGCAAAGGCACTACCTCAGTCCAGTTTCCTATGCCTCTCAGGGCTACCTCTCCCGTCCGAGGTCCGAATTGTAATACGTTACGGCTAATTAATGATAGCTCCGCCCCCGTGTCTCTCCAAATTCGTACGGGGATAGGCGGGTCCCCCCTCCTCACAGACACTGTTCCGGGTGACAGATAAATCTCCGACCCCTCGCGCTCTCTGCTCCCCTGGGACCCTCTTGCCGATTTTCTGATTACCACTGCACGCCCGATAGGGATCGCTGCTCTCTCTCTCTCTGGCTCCTTTCTCGGAGCAAAGCATTTAGATGCAATATGACCCACCTTTCCACAATTAAAACAGGTTAAACCAGGAAATCTCCAGGTTTCCTGCCTGTTATCCTCACTTTTCCTGCTAGCTCCCGGCAGGATCTCCGCCTCAGCCGGCGGGCTTTCCCTACCATTCCGACGGTCTCTTGGGTAACTTTTTGGCGAGGAAAACTTTGTCTTGTGGGTTAGGGCATATTCATCTGCGAACCTAGCAATTTCTGAGAGGGACTGATTCGTCCTCTCATTTAAATACATTCGGATCTCTTCCGGAACACAACCTTTAAATTCCTCAATCAAAAATAAGTCCCTGAGACGCCCATAATTCTCGGCCACCTTCTCCGCGGTGCACCAACGGTCCAAGAGCACACCCTTCTCATGGGCTAGCTCGGTATACGTTTGATTCCACCCTTTCCTTAAATTTCGGAACCTTTGTCTATACGCCTCAGGTACTAACTCGTAACCTCTGATAATGGCCTCCTTTACTTGGTCATAATTCCCTTCCCCTTCTGGGGGCAGCGCGGCATATACCCGCTGTGCTTTCCCTCGTAACACACTTTGTAACAACGCCACCCACTGCTCTCTGGGCCACTTCTGATTCACTGCCACCTTCTCAAAAAGCAAGAAATAACTATCAACATCCGTCTCCTCGAAGGGGGGGACCAACCTCAACGCCCGACTAACATCAAAACCCTCCTCTCTCTCTTGCCCTTGAGCTCTTCGCTCTTGCTTTCGCCTGTCCAGCTCCAATTCATGGCTCCTTTGTTTCTCTTTCTCTTCTGCTTCTGCTTCTAGCTGCTTTAGCTGGAGCTCATGACCCCGTTTCATCTCTAATTCCTTTAGTTTGAACACCTGCTCCCTTTCCTCAGCCTTTTCCTTTGCAGCCCGTTCCTCAGCCCGTTCCTTTTCCTTTGCAGCTGCTTCTAGCTGCTTTACTTGAAGATCATGTTCCAACCTTACTTTCTCCAACTCTAACTGATCTGTCCCACTTGCTAATCTCTTTTCGGGGATATTTTCCAAATTCTCAGCTGCAAACACCTCCTTCCCAATGTAATACTGATTTATGACCCCTCGCACTTCCTGCTTTTTCATTGATGACCTCACCTCTGCGAGGCCTAACCCCTTTGCCAGATTTACCAAGTCTGATTTGGTAGCCGTCCCTAGCGCCTCTACAGTCGGATTTCTCATAAATTCACCCACATCCATCTTTGCTGGTTTCCTGTCTGGCTACCTGCGTAACCAGATTTAAGTTTGGACTTACAGCCCGATTCACTGACCCTCCCCTTTGGTTTCAAATCCGGGACGAGCATCCCACTTGTTACGTTCCCAGTAACCGGGTGACTTATCAGCAAAGATAGATAGGTCCGCTGAAGACTGATGCTGCTATTTTCAAACGTTTTTATTTATAAAGGGGCACAAACGTATGGTTAATACAAAACATTCAGATCATATACGTCGTCACAACTCAATCTAAAGCACAGGTATAGTAATAATCAATCAGAAATAAGCTCTATCGTTGTCTAGGGGTAATGTAGATATATATTGTTTACTGGATATCTAAAAGTCTTTTGCGGTCACTGCAGTTCCACCAGCTGCCGTCGTTGTGGTGTCGCGTTGGTGCACTTTTGTTAGAAAGAGAGAGAGAGTTGGGATGAAACAGTTACCCGACCGGTTTTCCAACCTGGAGGAGTTCGGTTTGTCGGAGCCTCGTTGGGGGAATGAACGCTCATCTGTGGCCTCCCCTGTAGCTAAGCCGTTCTTCCGTTGTGGGGTCGCCAATCCCAGGCAAGGAAAAGACGCACACGAACCCCACCACCAGCTGTCGCTATCAAAACACTGTCGCAGGATTTCTAGCGTGTCTTCTGGTGCGTCTGAAGGGGTCGTCCCCCCCAGACCCTCCTTTATACTTCCTCACGGGATCGCCGGTGTCAATCTCTCTCTCTCAACCAGCCCACGTTGCCCGAGGGCTTTACACGTGGTCTTCATGAGACAATAGTCAGAGTCACTTTATTCTGCTTCCCGGGGGAACGTGGTCTTCAGCACGTCTCCCTCTCTCTCTTGGGTCATTTGACCCCCCCCTTGACTAGGGCTCTTGTGATTCTCACAAAGGAGGGGGCTGGGGTCATAACAACAGAAACACACAGACAGTCCAACATACTCAAACTTTATGTTGCTTTAATATTCACAAAAAATATTAACCACAGCGTCTGATCATTTCAATTAAAGATATAAGTAAACTGAATAATATAAAGTTATCAATTAAAAATTTAACATATAGATTGCTGTCAGCTAGAATTTTAGAAGTTAGGCCAAGCAATTTCATAGATGCAAAATGTTAATCATTCCACAGAACTTCCATAATTTGCTCTAAATTAAACAAAGAACTTTTATCATAATTATTTTCTATTTTCACTGGTTGTATAAATAACATTTATTAGCCACGCTGAACTAAACCAGTGTATTTATTCGTTCCTGTTTCAAAACTGCAGTAGAAATTTAGCAATTGCGAGAATGCAGATCTTACAAATCAGTAAAGATGCAAAACTAAAAATAAAGGATGTCAAAGTCATGTATAAATCTACCACTTATCTAAGGTGAAACTGAAGTTTATCTGGACATCTTGAAAGATTTATGTTCTCATTATAAGTAATTATGCAATTTCTATAAACCCAACTTTGAGCAAACCAAACAGGAAAAGCTTTTCACTAGATATTTATCAGTTTTTGTAGCACCTCTTTCCTGTTGTAAATTACATTGGTCCTCTACTGTATCTAGTTCTTCATTTTTTCTGATTGCTTCAAGAGGCAGTTGGGAAATAAGGATATTTTCTTTCAATTTTAATTTATTATATAATTATTTCTGTTTGCTTATTTTCTCACTATTTGTCCAGCATAACCCTCGTTAATAAGCCAACTCCCTGGACTGAAGCCATCGCGGTGACTTCCTGTGAACACACTCAGGAACTCAGCAGGCTTGGTGCATCTATTGAAAAGGGTACATTTCGTCTGCGTTGTTCGGATTTCCAGCAACTGCAGATTTTCTCGATTGTGACTTCCTGTGAATGACTATTGACGCTCACACACATTAAAGCAGTCCGATTCATTACCGCCGCCGACACCAGTTGTTTTCAATGTGCGAATCTTAACTTTAATTTTTTGGTAGCAGTCTTTTGCATTTTAAAATGTGGTTCAATGACCTCAGCGCAATCTTTCTAAAGTTAGACCTCATGACTTTAAAAAAAAGTATTTCAAGTGTGGCAGTGCTTCCAAGAGCAGGTTGAGATAAAGCGCGCAGCTAAATGGCAGAGCTTCACAAATTCTCCGATAATTCCGTTCGTAAGTGATCAAAAGTGTTGCACACTGAAGATCCTTGCGGTTCTACGCCTTGTTGCACTTCTTGCGCTGGATACAGTGAATGCTTTCTTCCTGGTCTGAATAATCTGCTATTGCGAGAAATAAGAGCTTGGTTCAAAGTTTCTTTAAACGTTGAACTTGAGAAGTAGTAAATAACTGGGTCCAGCACACTGTTCAAATAGGTTATGCACAGCGTATTGTAGAATATCTGAACACAGACGTCAAATAATTTGCTGTCATTTAAAGAGCTTGAGATTAAAACGGCGATTACAGCAGTATTGGTGGGTAGGAAGCAGATGAGAAACACTGCCGCCACAGCTATCACAAGCCTCATAGCTCTTTCATATTTAACCCTCATTTCAGATTTCATCTGCTTTAGCCTCCAGGTAATAGAGCACGTGGAGAACAGGATCACTGAAGCCGGTAAAATAAACTTGAAAACAATGAAAATAATATTAGTCCAAAATGCTGTGACGCTGAGAGGATCTATTCTGGTAAATGGCTCACAGTGAGTTACGTTGTTATGTGTGAAGGTACGACGTTCTACCAGAATGTGAACACAAATTGAGATTGTTAGAAGCCAGAGAACGATTGATACCTTCACTGCAGTCCTTGTAGAGATCTTGTTCACTTTATGGTGAGGATGGATCACTTTGAAATAGCGATCAAGTGCCATAACTGTAAGGAAAACAACACTCTCTGTCCGGTTCAGAAATATCAAGAATATCTTCAGACGGCACGCAACATCACCAAATATCCACTTCTTCCCGCGTATGTAGTAATCGGCTCGAAATGGCAGGCAGCAGATTAGCAGAGTGTCGGCAATCGCCAGGCTCAGAGAATAGACGGTGTTTGGTCTCCAGGATTTAACGTGAAAACAGAAGATCCACAAGGCAATCACATTTCCAATGAATCCAAAGATAAATGTTAAAATAAGTATCGGCGGATTGTAGGCATAATAAATGTCCTTCACTGATGAAGTCTCGTTGGCCATTGTGCAGGGAATTGCTGTAAACTATTTAATTTGCAAACGGAATGCGAATAAAAATCTTGAAAGCATTAGCTTTTGTAGTATGTTATTTTTCTCTATTGCATCACGTTGGGAGGTTCAATACCAAAGCCACAGTCCTAAAAAGAGTTCTGAAAAAGTCCAGTAGTCAGCACAGAATTGTCATGATCTTCCACCTTATAGTTGAACTTCTCTTTCGGCAGCTTCTACAATTTTTTTGTGAATTGTTAGTGTTTGTCCGATGCAAGGAGCACGGGCTCGTGATGATCTGATCTGTGTGAACTGCAAACTGCAAGACGACTTCTTCACTTAGTTCCTGTGGCAGTAATAAACCAACAGCAAAGCTTATTCCTGTCCGAGGTGTTACCAGTGTTCTACGTTTCTTTTCACTCTAGAATGATTCCAATTTTCTAACGTTGCCCATATATATACATACCCTGCTCTTCACACCGTGCGCTGACTATTTGAATCCTCACTTCCCCAACTTCCCACCGCCGAGATGTAAGACGGTTGTAAACACAACGGATGCAAAGACCCTTGAAGGTAAAGAATCAACTCTGCAGTCAGTTCGCTGCTGTTAAAGAAGGCTCGACCTATTCCCCGGCCTCCAGGAACGCATTTCAGAGTCACCACTGTACCAATAGGCCGCATAGGGGAGACAATTACATAGAAGAGTACAGCACAGGAACAGGCCATTCGGCCCACAATGTTGCACCAAAACGGTTAAAAAGTAATTTTTAAAAACCCAGACACTAATCCCTCCTACCTAAACAATGTAAATTTCCTTCCATCTTCCTTACATCCACGTGCCCATCTAAATGTCTCTTAAAAAGCCTCTAATGTATTGCCTCTACCACCGCACCACACAGTGCCTTCCAGGCATCCAAGAATTTCTGAGTAAAAAAACTTACCTTTCACATCCCCGTTGAAACTACGCCTTCTCACCTGCAATACCTGCCCTCTGGTGTGAGACATTTCTACCCTGGGAAAAAGACTCTCTGCTCTATCTATGCCTCTCATAATGTTATAAACGTGACGTTTCAGAGCGTGAGGATAAATGCGTGGCTGAGGGATTGGAGCAGGGGGCAGGGATTCAGATTCCTGGATCATTGGGACCGCTTTTGGCGCAGATGTGACCTGTACAAAAAGGACGGGTTGTACTTGAATCCCAGGGGGACCAATATCCTGGCAGGGAGGTTTGCTAAGGCTACTGGGGAGAGTTTAAACTAGAACTGTTGGGGTGGATGGGAACCGAACTGAAGAGACTGGGGAAGAGGAGGTTAGCTCACAAATAGAGAAAGCTTGTAGACAGTGCGAGAGGGAGGATAGGCAGGTGATAGAGAAGGCTTGAGATGTGTCTACTTTAATGCAAGGAGTGTTGTGAACAAAGCAGATGAGTTTAGAGCGTGGATCAGTACTTGGAGATATGATGTGGTTGGTGGCCATTACAGAGACTTGGATGGCTCAGGGGCAGGACTGATTACTTCAAGTGCCGGGTTTTAGATGTTTCAGAAGGGACAGGGAGGGAGGCAAAAGAGGTGGGGGCGTGGCACTGTTGATCAGAGATAATGTCACGGCTGCAGAAAAGGTGGACGCCATGGAGGGATTGTCTACGGAGTCTCTGTGGGTGGAGGTTAGGAACAGGAAGGGGTCAATAACTTTACTGGGTGTTTTTTTATAGGCCGCCCAATGGTAAGAGGGATATCGAGAAACAGATAGGGAAACAGATCCCGGAAAGATGTAATAATAACAGAGTTGCCGTGATGGGAGATTTTAATTTCCCAAATGTCGATTGGCATCTCCCTAGAGCAAGGGGTTTAGATGGGGTGGAGTTTGTTAGGTGTGTTCATGAAGGTTTCTTGGTAGATAAGCCTACAAGAGGAGAGGCTGTACTTGATCTGGTATTGGGAAATAAATTTGGTCAGGTGTCAGATCTCTCAGTGGGAGAGCATTTTGGAGATAGTGATCATAATTCTATCTCCTTTAACATAGCACTGGAGAGAGATAGGAACAGACAAGTTAGAAAAGCGTTTAATTGGAGTAAGGGGAATTATGAGGCTATCAGGCAGGAAATTGGAGGCTTAAATTGGAAGCAAATGTTCTCAGGGAAAAGTACGGAAGAAATGTGGCAAATATTCAGAGGATATTTGTGTGGAGTTCTCTATAGGTATGTTCCAATGAGACAGGGAAGTTATAGTAGGGTACAGGAACAGTGGTGTACAAAGGCTGTAATAAATCTAGTCAAGAAGAAAAGAAAAGCTTACAAAAGGTTCAGAGAGCTAGGTAATGTTAGAGATCTAGAAGATTATAAGGCTAACAGGAAGGAGCTTAAGAAGGAAATTAGGAGAGCCAGAAGGGGCCACAAGAAGGCATTGGCTGGCAGAATTAAGGAAAACCCCAAGGTATTCTACAAATATGTGAAGAGCAAGAGGATAAGACGTGAAAGAATAGGACTTATCAAATGTGACAGTGGGAAAGTGTGCATGGAACCGGAGGAAATAGCAGAGGTACTTAATGAATACTTTACTTCAGTACTCACTATGGAAAAGGATCTTAGTGATTGTAGTGATGACCCTTAGCAGACTGAAAAGCTTGAGCATGATGTGCCAGAGCTTTTGGAAAGCATCAAGTTGGATAAGTCGCTGGGACTGAACGAAATGTACCCCAGGCTACTGTGGGAGGCGAGGGAGGAGATTAGTGAGCCTCTGGCGATGATCTTTGCATCATCAATGGGGATAGGAGAGGTTCTGGAGGATTGGAGGGTTGCCAATGTTGTTCCTTTATTCAAGAAAGGGAGTAGAGATAGCCCAGGAAATTATAGGCCAGTGAGTCTTATCTCAGTGGTTGGTAAGCTGATGGAGAAGATCCTGAGAGGCAGGATTTATGAACATTTGGAGAGGTGTAATATGATTAGAAGTAGTCAGCATGGCTTTGTCAAGGGCAGGTCGAGCCTTACGAGCCTGATTGAATTTTTTGAGGATGCAACTAAGCACATTGATGAAGGAAGATCAGTAAATGTACTGTATATTGATTTCAGCAAGGCATTTGATAAGGTACCCCATGCAAGGCTTATTGAGAAAGTAAGGAGGCATGGGATCAAAGGGGCCATTGCTTTGTGGATCCAGAACTGGCTTGCCCACAGAAGGCAAAGAGTGGTTGTAGATGGGTCATATTCTGCATAGAGGTTGGTCACCAGTGGAGGGCCTCAGGGATCTGTTCTGGGACCCTTACTCTTCGTGATTTTTATAAGTGTCCTGGATGAGGAAGTGGAGGGATGGCTTAGTAAGTTTGCTGATGATACAAAGGTTGGAGGTGTTGTGGATAGTGTGGAGGGCTGTCAGAGGTTACAGCAGGACATTGATAGGATGCAAAACTGGGCTGAGAAGTGGCAGATGGAGTTCAACCCAGATAAGTGTGAAGTGGTTCATTTTGGTAGGTCAAATATGATGCCAGAATATAGTATTGATGGTGAGAATCTTGGCAGTGTGGAGGATCAGAGGGATCTTGGGGTCCAAGTCCATAGGGTGCTAAAAGCAGCTGCACAGGTTGATTCTGTGGTTAAGAAGGTGTACGGTGTATTGGCCTTCATCAATCGTGGAATTGAATTTAGGAGCCGAGAGGTAATGTTGCAGCTATATAGGACCCTGGTCAGACCTCACTTGGAGTACTGTGCTCAGTTCTGATTGCCTCACTACAGGAAGGATGTGGAAGCCATAGAAAGGGTGCAGAGGAGATTTACAAGCATGTTGCCTGGATTGGGGAGCATGCCTTATGAGAATAGGTTGATTGAATTTGGCCTTTTCTCCTTGGAGTGAAGGAGGATGAGAAGTGACCTGACAGAAGTGTACAAGATGATGAGAGGCATTGATCGTGTGGATAGTCAGAGGCTTTTTCCCAGGGCTGAAATGGTTGCCACAAGAGGACAGAGGCATAAGGTGCTGGGGAATAGGTACAGAGGAGATGTCAGGGGTAAGTATTTTACTCAGAGAGTGGTGAGTGTGTGGAAAGGGCTGCCAGCAACAGTGGCGGAGGTGGATGCAATGGGGTCTTTTAAGAGTCTTTTAGATAGGTACATGGAGCTTAGTAAAATAGAGGGCTATAGGTAAGCCCAGTAATTTCTAGGGTAGGGACATGTTCGGCACAAATTTGTGGGCCAAAGAGCCTGTATTGTGCTGTAGGTTTTCTATGTTTCTATGTAAATCCATAACGGAATATTAACCAGAACAGAGTCACTGAAAGACTCCACCACCTGGGCATTAAACCAGTGTTTACAAGACAACAAGCTGCAATATATTAGTAATCCTCGATCAGATCTCCCCTCAGCCTCCGCCGCTCTAGAGAAAACAACCCAAGTTTGTCTAACTTCTCATGAGAATTGTTCTAGGCTTTCTTCAAATATTGTCTACCTTTTTTCTGCTCAATGTGCCCAGCAGTAATGCTGCTCTCATCAGACTCTCAGGCTCTTTCCCTTCATATTTAGAAGGTTGCTGAGAGCTCTATTTCACCTGTTGATAATGTGGAGTATTGCGATTATTGGCTCAAAACCTGCCTGGCAAGGATGATCTGGAGCCTGGGCCTTCACCGAACGCCACTGCGCCGGAGCTGAAATGTTGTCAGTTGCCCCGTTGGGCTCTGACAGACTGCTGAACCCAGATGTAGAGGAACAGCAGACGCCCATGATGAGATAGAGGTAAGAGTTTATTCATGGGAGTTCCAACTGACCAAGCGACACCGTGAGATGAATTGTTCTTGAAACACACGCAAGGACCCCACAACAGGCACTAATCAGGAGTTTGCTTTAAGTAAGTGCATTACATAGAAAACCCGTGCCTGTCAAAATAAATTTGACAAAGTTATGCAGAAAGCACTGGAGCTTAACGACTCTAGATAAGGTGGCTCATTACAGTACCTCCCTCCCTAAGGCCAGCAACTGAGGGCCCAGGCAGTCCTGAGGAACTCAAAGCAGGGCTAGTAAATTCAAAACAGACCTAATGCTTTTGAGACAGGGCTGGTATATTCAAGACAGACCTAATGCTCTCAAGGCAGGGCTGGAAAATTCAGAAACATTGCATATAACTCAGAAATATAGAATTAAATGCAGGAACAAGGAACAGTCCTCAGAATCATGGAATAGCCCTTGGAAGCCTGGAATAGCCCTCAGAAACCTAGTGGGGCATGGGAGACTCAGGAAACCTAGATGACCTTGAATGTAGACTTTGGAAGTTCAGAATGTGGACTCAAGAAATTTGGAATGTAGATTTGGGACAAGGTCTGAGAATAGAAGGCACCTTCACCTCCAGCTGACTAACTTCCAAGCCTCTGTTGAACTTCTGCTGGGTCAATTTATGGCGCGGGCTCCTTCTGTCATGATGTGGTGTGAAATTTAACTTCGCGGCAGCAAAACAATGCAATACATAATAATAGAAAAGAAAAAAGCTGAATTATGGTAAGTACATATGAAATAGTTAAATGAAATAAGTAGTGCCGAAATAAAAATAAAAAAGGCAGTGGGGTAGTGTTCATGGTTTCAATGTCCATTCAGATATCAGATAGCAGAAGGGAAGAAGCTGTTTCTGAATCACTGAGTGTGTGCCTTCAGGCTTCTGCACCTCCTTCCTGATGGTAGGGTTGAGAAGAGGGCATGTCCCAGGTGGTGAGGTCTTTAATGATCTACGCCACCTTTTTGAAACATCGCTTCTTGAAGATGCCATAGATATTATGGCATCTGGTGCTCATGATGGAGCTGACCAAGTTTACAACTCTCTGCTGCTTTCTCTCATGTGCTGTAGCTCCCATCCCTATA
This sequence comes from Hemitrygon akajei, assembly GCF_048418815.1. NCBI lineage: Eukaryota > Metazoa > Chordata > Chondrichthyes > Myliobatiformes > Dasyatidae > Hemitrygon > Hemitrygon akajei. The sequence goes on from NC_133137.1 coordinate 18,926,319, forward strand.
CCAGACAGTAATGCAGCCAGTTAGAATGTTCTCCACGGTACATCTGTAGAAATTTGTAAGTGTTTAGATGATATACCAAATCTCTTCAGACCCCTAATGAAATATAGGAACCGCCTTGCCTTCACTGCAGCTGCATCGATATGTTCAGTCTAGGTTAGATCCTCAGAGATATTGTCACTGAGGAATTTGAAATTGCTTATGCTTTCCACTTCTGATCCTCCTATGAGGACTGGTGTGTGTTCACTCATCTTACCCTTTCTGATGTCCACAGTCAGTTCTTTGGTCTTACTGATGCTGAGTGCAAGGTTGTTGCTGTGACACCACTCAACCAGCTGGTACATCCCTCTCGTCTCCACCTAAGATTCTGCCAACAATGGTTGGATCATTAGCAAATTTATAGATGGTATTTGAGCTGTGCCCAGCCACATAGTCATGGGTGTAGAGAGAGTAGAGCAGTGGGCTAAGCACACACCCTCGAGATGCACCAGTATTGATTGTCAGCCAGGTGAAGATATTATTTCCATTCCACTCAGATTGTGTTCTTCCAGTTAGGAAGCTGAGTATCTAGTGGCAGTATGAGGTATAGAGGCCCAGATTGACTTGGACAGGTTGGGTGAGTGGGCAGATGCATGGCAGATGCAGTTTAATGTGTATAAATGTGAGATTATCCACTTTGGTGGCAAGAACAGGAAGGCAGATTACTATCTGAATGGTGCCAAGTTAGAAAAAGGGGAAGTACAATGAGATCTAGGTGTCCTTGTTCACCAGTCACTGAAAGTAAGCATGCAGGTACAGCAGGAAGTGAAGAAAGCCAATGGCATGTTGGCCTTCATAACAAGGGGAGTTGAATATAGAGGTCCTTTTGCAGTTGTACAAGGCCCTGGTGAGACCACACCTGGAGTATTGTGTTCAGTTTTGGTCTCCAAATTTGAGGAAGTACAGGCGGGACTGTCATATGTTGAAAGATTGGAACTTCTGGGCTTGTATACACTGGAATTTAGAAGGATGAGAGGGGATCTGATTGAAACATATAAGATTATTAAGGGATTGGACATGCTAGAGGCAGGAAAAATGTTCCCGATGTTGGGAGAGTCCAGAACCAGAGGCCACAGTTTAAGAATAAGGGGTAGGCCATTTAGAACAGAGTTGAGGAAAAAATTTTTTCACCCAGAGTTGTGGATCTATGGAATGCTCTGCCTCAGAAGGCACTGGAGGCCAATTCTCTGGATGCTTTCAAGAAAGAGTTAGATAGAGCTCTTAAAGATAGTGGAGTCAAGAGATATGGGGAGAAGGCAGGAACGGGGTACTGATTGTGGATGATCAGCCATGATCACATTGAATGGTGGTGCCAGCTCGAAGGGCCGAATGGCCTACTCCTGCACCTATTGTCTATTGTCCATTGATTCTGGAGATTTTCAATGAGAACTGTAGGAATGATTGTGTTAAATACTGAGCTACAGTCGATTCTCATTGGTACTTGTATTATCCAGCTAATCCAAGGTTGCATGAAGTGCCAATGAGATCACATCTGTCATAGACCTATTGTGGCAACAGTGAAATTGCAGTGAGTCTTCATCTTCAAATTGCAGATTTTGTCGTCAAACTCTCAGCTTACCAAAGGCTGTTGAGCTTATTCCTGTAAAAGTTGTGTGCAAAGAGCAGCCATCAATGATTGAATCAGCAACACTCAAATGGAGGGACTCTGTTCAACAACTCCATTTTGTGCTAAGGTTCTGTGCGGAACACAGAGGACATTAGACCAACACCAGCCTTAGGTAACTCCATTTATCCCGCAGCCCTTGATAGATTACCAGAGTGTCATATTCTCCCAATATAGAACATGAAACAGACGGCAACAGCTTTATATAGCATTTCTCACTGTAAACCTTGTATGAGAATGGTGTAGATGATGGACTACTATCACAGCACTGTGCCGTTTGCAACTTCCCATCAACCACTGATGTTCTGGGAATCAGGGGCCTGCCTGTGGCTGGCCCCACTCTCCCTCCCGTTCGATGCTGCCAGCGGATGGTGTCAGAGTCTTGGGTGTCCACCAAGGTTTCTTCGATGCGGTTTGAGGGTTGGACTCTGTAGTTCATGCTATGACACATTTCTGCTTACTGGTTATTCCTTTCCTCGTTTCTATTTTGAGTGATTTTGATCGTGTGTCACTGGCCTACAGCCAAAGAGAGCTAAGTTGAACTGAAGTAAACTGAAAGGTCCGTGACTGTTTCAATTAACTTCTGCATCTTTGTTTCTAGGCTGGCTGTGGGGATGACAGGGTTGTATACTGCATACATACTTTGATAATAAATGTACTTTGAACTTTGATCTTGAAGCTCACGTCATTTTAACAGGCATATTCATGTCAGTTACATCTCAGCCCCGCATACTGGTGTTTCAACGGCCTACTCACCCTTGGAGTCCATAAGACCATAAGATGTAGGAGAAAAATTAAGCTGTTTGTCCCGTCAAGTCCATTCTACCTTTTCATCAGGGTTGACCCATTTCCCTCTCAGCCCCACTCTCCTGCCTTCTCCCTTCATGCTCTGATTAATCAAGAATTGGTCAACCTCTGCCTTAAGTATACCCAATCAATTGTCCTCCACCAATGTCTGCTCTAAGGTGCACGTACACACAAAGGAACTTAAACTGCGCGCAAAAGGTGTCACCCTCTACCTCACTGGCACGCTACGTATATTTCACAATCGTACACAATCACATTTCCTTTCCCGGTTTCTGACGCGGACGCAGTTTTCGATGATTTGCCTGCAGATTTCAGAACTGACTTACTTATAGTGTTTTCATTGAAGAAATTATTCAGTGCGCACATGTTGTTGTCACTGGGGGAAAAAATGCACAGCACAAGAGACTTCTGTGCTCTTGTAATGACACTGGTCATTACAATTTAAAGGGAATATTGGCTTCCACAGCCACCTGTAGCAACACATTCCACAAATCTACCATTCTCTACCTAAAGAAATTCCTCTTGATCTCCATTCTAAAAGGACAGCTGTCTATTCTGAGTCTGCACTCTCAGGTCTTACACTTTCACACCATAGGAAACATTGCCTCCAAACCCACTCTATGTAGACCTTGCACCATTTGATGTTTCTTCTGAGTTCTAGTGATTACAGACCCAGAGCCATTAAACGCTTCTCATATGATAAGCCTTTCAACCTTGGCCTCATTTTCATGAATCTGCTTTGAACCCTCTCCAATATCACCATATCCTTTCTTAGATAAGGGGCCCAAAACTGCTCTCAATACTCTGAGGCCCCACCAGTGCTTTGTAAAGCCTCAACATATTTTTCTTGATTTTATACTCTAGTCCTCTCTCCATTTCCTTGTTCCCCCATTACTACCTCTCCAGCATCATTTTCCAGCAGTCCAATATCTACACTCACACCTTTTACACTTTACATATCTGAAGAAACTTTTCATACCCTCTTTAATATTATTGGCTAACTTACTTTCGTATTCCAGCTTTTCCTTCTTTATGACTTTTTCAGTTGGTTTCTGTTGGTTTTTAAAAGCTTCTGAATCCTCTAACGTCCCATTAATTTCTGCTTCATTATATGTCCTCTCTTTGGCTTTTATGTTGGTTTTGACTTCTCTTGTCAGTCACAGTCATGTCACCTTGCCTTTAGAATATTTCTTCCTCTTGTGCCTTCCGAATTGCTCCCAGAAAGCAGGAGCAACACGTTATATTCCATCTGAGTAGCCTCCAACCTGATTCTATGTATATTGATTCTTCCTTCTGGTAAAAAAATCCCTCCCCCTACCCTCTTCTTCTATTTCCCCTTTGGCCTTTTACCTCTTCTCACCTGCCCATGACCTCCCCCCCCCTTCTCTCCCTTTCTCTCCTATCAGATTCTTTCCTCTCCAGCCTTTTACCTTTCTTACCCACTTGGCTTCACCAATCACCTTCCAGCTAGCCTCTTTCCCCTCCCCCACCTTTTTATTCTGGCGTCTTCCTCCCTTCTTTCTCAGCCCGAAGCGTTGACTGCTCACTCTTCTCCATAGATGTTGCCCGACCAGCTGAGTTCCTCCAGCAGTTTGTGTGTGTTGATCAGAAGTGGGTGTTGTAGCACTGAACACCATTCCCAGCTGCTGTCAGGTTACATCCATTAGACCAAGGGCATGCAGTCAACATTTGTCAATGTTTCTGCAGGGTAACTGTGTACTCAAGATTCAATGCTGAATCCGGTACACAAGTGTAAATTAGAATGAAATAGTCGTTACTCTTGATCCAATCCAGCGCAAAAAAAAAAACAATAAGATAAAGAACACACTCATTTAAAAACACAATAAATAAAAATACATAAGGTGACTTCTATTCATAGATTGATTGTATGTCCATAAAGTGATGCTGGGCACAGGACGTAAGGCAACTGCCAGGAAATGCTAAAGAAGGGGTGGGGGGATTAGTGGGTAGAGGTGTTGATCAGCCTTACAGCTTGGGGAAGTAACTGTTTTTGAGTCTGGTGGCCCTGGCATAGATGCTACGTAGCCTCCTCCCTGATGGGAGTGAGACCAACGGTCCATGAGCATATGGTGACACCTCTGCCAACCTGAACACAATTCACAATTACAGACTGCTGCCACCCACTCTGGACCCCATCATTTCCATCAACTCCTGGAGTGTTTGAGATCACAAGCCACGGGTTCAGGTGAATGACTCAGATTGGAGCTGCTTCATTAGAGGAACATTTGCTGTTGTTCCCCCCCCCCCCAGTATGTATAGCACACACTCATACATACAGACACGCACACACACGGATAGACACCTTCGCACCCACAAGCATAAATATGGAGAATGAAAGATCTCCTGTATACATCTGACAAATTTTAATTCGTATGATTTATATGACTTTCTTCAGATATTTGCCCCACCCATCCTCCCCTTGAGGGTCAGCTGGTGGCGCAGTGGCATCAGCACCAGACTTCGGAGCGAAGGCTCCTGAGTTCGAATCCAGCCCACTCCCTTGCACGCTTTCCATCTGTGCTGGGTTGAGCGTCGAGCTGGCACCTCGGCCTCATAAAAACAAGAAAGCCTGCTAAAAAAATGCCATCACAACAGCGTCCCAATAACTCCACTCGGAGTTAAAGGCTTTCTTCTTCTCCTGCCCTTGAGCTCTTGCATTTCAGAGCATGTGCTTGATCACGCCAAAGTCAAGTTTATTGTCATCTGCACAAGTACAGGTGCAAAGAGAAACATCACACGAAGATCACGTATCTTTGGAGACACAACATTCAAAAGGAAAGCATAAATTATACCCCTTAATTACAAGAATAATACAAGCAAAACAAAGAAAAATCAGGCAGTCTATTGCAATGCCAAGCGATGAAAGAGGTCACGGTGTTGCGAATTTGTGGTGATGATGGCTATGCCAGATTGAAATAGCTCAAGATCAGAATAGTCAAAAAGGGTGTAGCTGTTCTTGAACCTGGTGGTGTGGGACTTCAGGCTTCCGAACCTCCTGCCCAATGGTAGCTGTGAAAAGATGGCATAGATCTTTGATCTTCTTCAGGCTGCACCTTCTGTAGATACTACCAATGGTGTGGAGGGATATCCCTGAGATACACTGGGCAGAACCCACTACACTCTGCAGTTTATTATGTTCCTACACAATCAAATTGCCACCCCAGAACCATGATGTAACCAGCCAGAACACTTTCAACAGTACTTCTGCACAAGATTGTTATAGTGTCTGGCGACAAGCCAAATTTCCTAAACATCCTAAGAAAGTAAAGCTTCAGAAGGTTCAGCTTGTGACCAAATAGCATATTCCATAAATTTTGTTTCAGCAGTAGAGTCATTTGGTACAATTGAGTAATGTTTTGTGTTGCAGACTTCAGACAGGGCAATATGGGGCAAGTTGCCATCTCTTAACAGAAGGACTGGACACCCATATTTTGGCTCTGTGATTGTCCTATTGAGGAATGTTAACTTTAATCAATACCAACTCCACTTTTCCACATGATCCCCATGACCCTTGACATTCCTACAGTCCAGACAGTTGACTTTTGCAGCCTTGTATCTATTGACTGCTTCAACATCCACAATTCCTTTTTACAGAAAATTCCAACGGCTCAGCACCCACTGAGAGAAGAAATCCCTCCTCAGCTCCGTCTTGCTCTGAAATTGTGCCACTGACCCCTGCATGGTGAGCATGTTCAAATGATAAAACAGCAGCAAACCCACACTCCCAACCTCTTCTGCACTCCTCCACTTCTGGCTGTTTCTGCATCTCTCTCCTTCAACCAGCTGCCTCTCTGCCCGTGCTTGCTTCTTTAAAGTACTCCTTAAGCCAATTTCCAACCAGGCTTAGATCTGCCTTAACGACTCTTTGTATGGCTGCTGTCAGAGCTTGCCTAGACATACCCCTGCAAAATCACTCAGTGCATTTTGGAAGCCAAAGAAACTAGAGCCATGATATTGTTTATATATCTATATATATATCTCTCTCTCTATATATATATCTCTATATCTATATCTATCTCTCTATCTCTATCTCTATCTCTCTCTCTCTCTATCTCTATCTCTCTCTCTATCTCTATCTATATCTATATCTATATATATCTATATCTATATATATACACTTTGTTAAACTTGCTGAGAACTAAAACAAATTCCACACGCAAGTGATGGCTTGGAGGAACATACAAAATGTTGAACTCAGCAGATGAGGCATCATCTATGGAGGGGAATGAACAGTCGACGTTTTGCCCGAAGTCTCTTCTGTTTAAGTGATATTTGCTTTGAGCTGCCGCCAGCTTGGCATTGTCGCCTCCTAGTGGCCAGTTCTTCCCTGATTTGTGACCCTGTGCAAAGCGATTTATCATGATTACCCCATATTATCCATTAACTTATGGTATTTACGTACTACAAATGACTAAACCTAATTAGGTTAATAATTCTATATACACTAAACTAATTATGAATAAATAAGTAAGAGGCTGGGAGTTTTTTTGTACGTGCTTCACCTGAGAGCAGTGAACATACTTTTCCAAGGCAGGTACCATAAGGCCATAAAATACAGGATCAGAATTAGGCCATTTGGCCCATCGAGACTGCTCCACCATTTCGTCATGGCTGATCCATTTTCTCTCTCAGCCCCAGTCTCCTGCCTTCTCCCTATATCCCTCTAAGCCCTGACTAATCAAGAATCTATCAACCTCTGCCTTAATTATATGCAATGATTTGGCCTGCACAGCCTCCTGTGGCAATTCCTCAGATTCTCCACTTTCTGGCTAAAGAAATTCCTCCTAATCTCCACCCTAAAATGAGTCCCCTCTATCCTGAGGCTGTCTCCTCTGGTCTTAGACCTCCCCATCATAGGAAACATCCTCTCCACATCCACTCTATCAAGGCCTTTCAACATTCAGTAAGTTTCAATGAGGTCATTCCTCATTCTTCTGAATTCCAATCAGTACAAGCCTAGAGCTGTCAAACACGCTTCATATGACAAGCTCCTCAACCCTGGAATCATTTTTGTGAACATCCTTTGAACCCTCTACAATGTCAGCACATCTTTTCTTAGATAAAGGGCTTAAAGTTGCCCACAATACCTCAAGTGAGGCCTCACCAGCTCTTTACAAAGCCTCAACATTACATCTTTGCTTTTATATTCTAGTCCTCTTGAAATGAATGTAAACATTGCATTTGTCTTCCTCACCAGAGGCTCAACCTGCAAATTAACATTAGAGAATCCTCCACAAGAACTCACGAGTCTCTTTGCACCTCAGATTTTTGAATTTTCTCTCAATTTAAAAATGATCTACCCTTTCATTTCTTCTACCACAGTGCAAGACCGTACATTCCCAACAGTGTATTCCATCTGCCACTTTTGCACCCTTTCTCCTAATCTCTCCACGTCCTTCCGCTGCCACTCCGCTTTATCAAAACTGCCTGCCCCTCCCCTTATCTTCATATCGTCTGCACACTTTGTCACAAAGCTATCAATTCTGTCATCCAAATCATTGACGTAGAATGTTAAAAAAAAAGCAGTCTCAACACAGAAACCTGCAGAACACCACTAATCACCAGCAGCCAACCAGCAAAGGTCCCCTTGCCTCCTGCCAATCAGAAACAGCTTTATCCATGCTGGTAATACCATGTAATACCATGGGCTCGTAGCTTGTTAAGCAGCCTCACGTGTGGCAACAATTCTCCTTAGTCTATCCTGTTTGTTATTTCTTCAAGGAATTCCAATAGATTTGTCAGGCAAGATTTTCCCTCAAGGAAACCCTGCTGTGTCACAAAGTCGGGTGTTGAATCAGGACCCAACTGCAGGACACAGACACTGGAGTCCCAGAAGCAGGACTAGACAGAACCCAAGGACGGGACAGGATGCAGTCTAGACAGGGGAAGCAGGACCAGGACAAAGGACTGGGAACAAGGAGCCTGGGGTGGACTCCGAGCCCGAGACTGGACAAGGACCCAGAATCTGGGTCTTGTGACCCCCAAACCCAGGTGAGGACATGACGAGGCTTGGCTCGGGACTTGGAGTCTCGAGGCTTGAGGCTTGAGGCTGCAGGCTGCGGGCTTGGGTCGAGGCTGTGGGCTGCGGGCTGCGGGCTTGGGTCGAGGCTGCGGGCTGCGGGCTTGGGTCGAGGCTGCAGGCTGTGGGCTTGGGTCAAGGCTTGAGACTGCAGGCTGTGGGCTTGGGTCGAGGATGCGGGCTGCGGGCTTGGGTCGAGGCTTGAGACTGCGGGCTGTGGGCTTGGGTCGAGGCTTGAGACTGCGGGCTGTGGGCTTGGGTCGAGGATGCGGGCTGAGGGCTGCGGGCTTGGGTCGAGGCTGCAGGCTGTGGGCTTGGGTCGAGGCTTGAGGCTGCGGGCTGCGGGCTTGGGTCGAGGCTGCGGGCATCTTAATGGCCTTAGACCACCTGGACAACACAAACACCTACATCAGGATGCTGTTCATCGACCATAGCTCAGCATTCAACGCCATCATTCCCACAATCCTGATTGATAAGTTGTGGAACCTGGGCCTCTGTATCTCCCTCTGCAATTGGATCCTTGACTTTCTAACCGGAAGACCACAATCTGTGGGGATTGGTGATACTATCTCCTCCTCACTGACGATCAGCAGTGGTGTACCTCACGGGTGTGTGCTTAGTCCACTGCTTTACTCTTTCCATACCCATGACTGTGTGGCTAGGTATAGCTGAAATACCATCTATAAATTTGTTGATGATACAACCATTGTTGGTAGAATCTCAGATGGTGATGAGAGGGCGTACAGGAGTGAGATATGCCAACTAGTGGAGTGGTGCCGCAGCAACAACCTTGCACTCAACATCAGTAAGATGAAAGAGCTGATGGTGGACTTCAGGAAGGGTAAGACAAAGGAACACGTACCAATCCTCATAGAGGGATCAGAAGTGGAGAGAGTGAGCAGTTTTAAGTTCCTGGATGTCAAGATCTCTGAGGACCTAACCAGGACCCAATTTTTCAATGCAGTTATAAGGAAGGCAAGACAGCGGCTATACTTCATTTGGAGTTTTGAAGGGATTTGGCATGTCAACAAACACACTCAAAAACTTCTATAGATGTACCGTTTGGAGCATTCTGACAGGCTGTATCACTGTCTGGTATGGAGGGGCTACTGCACAGGACTGAAAAAAGCTGCAGAAGGTTGTAAATCTAGTCGGCTCCATCTTAGGTTCTAGCCTACAAAGTACCCAGGACATCTTCAAGGAGTGGTGTGTCAGAAAGGCAGTGTCCATTATTAAGGACCTCCAGCACCCAGGGCATGCCTTCTTCTCAAATCAGGAAGGAGGTACAGGAGCCTGAAGGCACACACTCAGCGATTCAGGAACAGCTTCTTCCCCTCTGCCATCCAATTCCCAAATGGATATTGAAATTGTGAACACTACCTCACTTTTAAAAATATCTATTATTTCTGGGTTTTTGCATGATTTTTAATCTATTCAATATATGTATTTTGTTATTTATTTATTTTCCTCTTTTATATTATGTATTGCATTGAAATGCTGCAAATTTCACAACACATTCTGATTCTGATTCCCCTTTAAAATGCCATGGACCTGATCCGAGATATCCCTGACCCTGACACCTGGGAGGCAACATATCATCCTGGTGTCTCTATCGTGCCCACAGAATCTCATTTCTGCTCCTCTAACTTTAGATATTTAACCTCTTGGGTTTAAGTTCGCTTGCTATGCCTCCAGCCTGACAGTTGCCGCCACCTAGTGGCCAGTTATTCCCTGATTTATGACCCCGTGCAGAGTGATTGGTGACGATTGCCCCACATTTTCAGTCAATTCATGATGTTTAAATGACTTCACTAAACAAACCAAGTTAACAATTTTATATGCATTGAAATAATTACTTTGATAAATAAAGTAAAAGAGGTTCTTCTGGTCCTTTGAGCCACACCGCCCAGTAATCCCCAAATTTAATCCTAACCCAATCAGGAGACAATTTGCAATGATAAATTAACCTACCAACCAGTACATTTTTGGACTGTGGGAGGAAACCAGAGCACCCGGAGGAAACCCACGTGGACAAGAGGAGAACATACTAATTCCTTACGGGCTGCAGTGGGAATTGAACCCAGGCCGCCTGCACCGTAAAGCTTTGTGCTACCACAACACTACCGTGCCACCCAAATGACAGATCTCATTGTGTATTTCAATATACTGTACATGTGGCAGGTAGATAAATCTGAATCTGACAAAGGAGGTGGAATGGTAGAACGAGCTGCACGCTAAGTAAGAGAGAGAAATCTTGAGTGTCAGAGTGAAAATGAAATAGTGCAGCAAAGGGGAAAGTGATTGTGATGCAGAAAACCAAGTTAGGTCAGGAAGGGGTGCATCAGACAACTAACTAAATGTACTAGGCAGGGAAAAGAACAAAGAAGGCCAGTGTAGTAAAAGTGTTAAATGTAAAAAGGCAAATGTAAAGGTGATGTATGTATGTATGAGGAAGAATTTCTTAAACTCGAGGACAGTGAATCCGTGGAATTCATTGCCACAGGTGGCTGTGGAACCCAAGTCATTGGATATACTTAAAGCGGAGCTTGATAAGTTCTTGATTAGTCAGCAGTTCAAAGGTTACAGGCAGAAAGCAGGAGAATGGGGTTGAGAGGATAGTACATCAGCTATGGAGTGGACTTGATGGGCTGAATAGCCTAATTCTACTCCTATGTCTTATGGTGATCTGAAACATTTGTATTGAAGCCATTAAATAAGCAGAACAAATAGAAGTTAATTGATACAATATGACTGTTGTTACAGCGATGTGGCTATGAGGTAACCGGACTCCAAGCTGAATATCCTAAGATAGTCAATATTCAGGAAGCACAGACAGGAAAGAAAGAGGGTTGTAAGGTGCAATGCATCTCCTTCCCAATGTCCAAATAGTGACTGACACCAGCTATCTATTATGTACATCACAACCCTTCAAAGGTTCAAAGTTCATTTTATTATCAAAGTATGAATGCAGTATACAACTCTGAGATTCGTCTTCTCCAGATAACCATAAAATACAGAAAATCATAGTTGAAAGAAAGACATCAATTCCACCACCCCAACCCCCATGAAAAGAAAAATAAACAAAAACTCACAAAGCCCAACCCCTCCCTCGCACAAAAACTAACAAATCACTCACATGGAGAAACAACAACAAAAACATCAAACCCAGCCTGCCAATCGGTAACAAGAGAGAACAAGAAAAGACATAGTCACCAAAATGGCTGCAGTCCAATCCATAAATCTCAGAATTTCGAAAACATCTCTGAGAGCATTGGGACCCAGTGGCCCCTCCGATGGCAGTGACTCAAACCAGCAGACCCTCCAAGGGAAGTGACTCCAGCCCATCGGCCCACTCTGAGAGCAGCGACTCGAACCCATCCGAGATGCACCATGATCCTCCTCCTCATAGTCAATCCAAGCTATCTGTCTTTTTCAATCTTTTTATTAATATTTAAAATATTATGAATGAGATACAATTCAAATAATGGTAAGGGATTACAAATATATAGACTCCCATTATACATAAAGAAATACATAAGCAATGAATACAGCATAAGTAAGTTTCCCAAAACATAAACCATATAGTATATATATGAACAAGGTAAGTTTAGATATTCCATAATATATAGTATAAAAAAGAGAAAAAAAAATAATAAATCTATCTAAGAAAGTTAGCTAATCTACTAATCTAGTATCAAGAAAAAGAAAAAAAAACAAAGAAGAAAAAAAAACTAAAAAAAACTTTTAAAAAAAGAGAAAAAAAAGGGCTGTTCATAGTATCTCACAAGCATACATAAACATCAATGACGTCAACTCCGATCCTCTCAACATACATACGATTAAAGCTGAAAAAAACCGATAAGCCTGGCACAGGGCCATTACATCATATGAAAATATTGAATAAATGGTCTCCATATCTTTTCAAATTTAATAGAAGTATCAAATACAGCACTTCTAATTTTTTCTAAATTTAGACATAACATAGTTTGAGAAAGCCAATGAAATACCGTGGGAGGATTAATTTCCTTCCAATTCAACAAAATAGATCTTCTAGCCATCAAAGTGAGAAAAGCAATCAAATCCAAGCTATCTGAATGACTCAGTTACAAGAAGACATTCACTAAGCACAGAAAGAGGGGTGGTGAGAAACAGGGGGGCCGGGATGGTGAGGAGGTAAAGGAGGTAAGCTTTAACATCCGAGCCATATTCTGGTCATCAGTTTTTTAAAGTAAGATTTAAAAAATAAAAGGAAGATTAGTTTTATTTGTCACATGTACATCAAAATATAGAGTGAAATACATTATTTGCCTAAAGTCAAATCAGTAAAGTTCGTGCTGGGCAGCCCACAAGCGTCACCATGCTTCCATTGCTAACAACATGACTACAAATCACTACCCCTTAGCCGTATGTCTTTGGAATGCAGGCGGAACCCAGAGGCCATGAACGAAACCCCTTACAGGCAGCAGTGGGAATCGAACCCCTACTCTACCATCCTGCCCCCTAGGTTAGTAAGTGAGTCTACTGCACTTCCAAGTCCCATTTCTATGTCATGGGGGTCAAAGGTTTCTGATTTGAGATTGTTACAAACAGGAGCAGGCCCAGAGAAAGATAATTGATCTTCTACTTTTAGTCCATTTCCTGTGTCTGTGATGTCGATTTCCTGCCTTGTCCCTGCATGGTAATGATTGTTCGAACCTAACCAGGCTCAGGAGCGGTCTGGTATCAGGATAGCTTTACTACTAGAACCCAGAAGTAAACCCCCCGTGTAACAAAATGTCTCAGACAATCAACAGATACCGAAGGACAATTCTTAAAGTGATTAAAGGGAATCATGGTAATTACATGTTCTGGCAGAGTTTGCCCAACTCTTTGGTTATGCGCATCTTGTTTCACATCCTTTATTACTCAGAACTCATTTTAACTAGAAAGAAATCGACTTCAGTACAATGAATTTTTGTAACCCTCTCTCCTGGACGCCCCTGTATTGATAACATCTGACCTGATTTAACTGGTAGGATTGTCTAGCTGACAGGAACATCCAGAAATCTGCTCCTTACCCCTATTTATACACTGAAGTCACTTATCAATCTCTTAAAGCCTTACTCTACACCCAGTGGCTACTTTATAAGGCAGCTCCTGTATCTAATAAAGTGGCCACTGAGTGTATGCTCATGGTCTTCTGCTGCTGTAGCCCATCTACTTCAAGGTTCAATGTGTTGTATGTTCAGAGATGCTCTTCTCAATACCACTGCTGTAAAACAGAGTTATTTGAGTTACTATCACCTTCCTCTCAGCTTGAACCAACCTGCTCATTCTCCTCTGACCTGTCTCATTTTCACCCGCAGAACTGCTGCTCACTGGATGTTTTGCTTTTGTTGCTCACACCATTCTCTGTGAACTCTAGAGACTATTGTGCATGGAAAATCCCAGGAGATCAGCAGTCTCTGAGACACTCTAACCAGCCCCTGTGGCACCAGCAATCGTTTCACTGTCAAAGTCACTTAGATCACGTTTCTTTCCCATTCTGATGTTTGGTCTGAACAACAACGGAACCTCTTGACCACATCTGCATGGATTCAGTTGCTGGTGCATGATTGGCTGATTAGATATTTGCATTAATGAACAGGTATATAGGTGTACCTAATAAAGTGGCCACTAGGTGTTTGTCCCAGTGATGTTCAAGTAGACTTAGAACATGACTAATGAAATCAGGCAATTCAAATGATTCATTGCTTCATGTCCTAGAGAACTAATGAGACAGTTATTGTTAGACACATCTTCAATAGGACATCATTTCCATTTGCACAGTGTACAGAATGATTGGTCTTTGCCGGTAGCAATTTCAAGCAGTTTAACTCTTCCTAAATCACCTGCTTGCTCATTAATTTCTGTAAGTAAAACGTGCAGGAAAACAAATTACATTACCTCATTGAATATATGAACATAAAAGATTTTTCAGTGTTGCTTTTGTTACGAAGGATGAACAGTTCTGATGGACACTGGGGTGCAGAGTTGCCCATATTCCCCCCCCCCCACTTTTGAGAATCACGAACCATTACTGTTGCTATGCTGCTCATGAGAGAGAGAGATGAAAAGAAAACATGCAAGAACATCTGCTACAGATAAGAGAGGGGGGAGAGACTTGTTGATTTACTATATTATGACTTCTGAGAGGGTTATTTATCTTTTACCATTTTGCTCATTAACATTCCTCAGTGGACTGCTGGAGTGGGCTGGTTTGATGGACACAGTCATTCAAAATTGGTTGATAGCTGAGACCCCGTGAGTAGGGATAAAAGTCAGGACTGGGGAGACACCCTTCAGACACACCAATGGACACTGATTGAGTGTTGGAACCCACAGGAAAGGTGGGGGCATCGGAGACCGAACAAGGAGATTGGTCAGTTAAACTCACAGTGTTACAGCAGGGCCGGTGGGGACTTATGTGTGTGTGTGTCCACTCATGCCAGAGTGATGAGTCCACCACAGAAGAACGGTCTAGCTGAACGACAGAGGGGTCATAACTGAATGGCCACAAAGATACGATGGATTAAGAAAGCAAAGGAAGGTTTGGCTGCAGTAGCTGTTACATCTCGCTCGCTCTCTCTCTTTCTCTCCAACGATTACAACACAACAACCATATCTACCTCAGTACGCATGAACTGAACTGAACTTTATACTTTTCTGTGACAATTCATTTACCCCTAGAGATCGATAGAGCTTGTTTATTATTGCTTATTATTATTCCTACACTTTTAGGTTTATTATTGCTAACTTGTGTTATCTATATATTTGCATTATTGGTATTGATTTGCTTATTTTACTAATAAACACTTTTGAATACAGTACCACCAGACTCCAACAGATTATTCTTTCTCTGCTGGTTAGACACCCAGTTACGGGGTACGTAACACTTTTGTCATGGTCCGGTCCGTGAAATCCGCATTCAGGTCCATGCTCCTTATTCCAGGTTTTCTAGTTTTCCCCAGTTTCTGTTGAGGCAGCTGATTCTCATTTGGGCTGGCTTTATAAATAGCTTCAGGATTCAGCTTCTGGCTGTGGGATTGTTCCTGTCCAAACCCTCCCCCCCTTCCTCCTTCCCCCCCTCCTTCCTTCCCCCCCTCCTTCCTTCCCCCCCCTCCTTCCTTCCTTCCCCCCTCCTTCCTTCCCCCCTCCTTCCTTCCCCCCTCCTTCCTTCCCCCCTCCTTCCTTCCCCCCCTTCCTTCCCTCCCCCCTTCCTTCCTTCCCCCCCCCTTCCTTCCCCCCCCCACCTTCCACCTTCCTCCTTCCCCCCCACCTTCCTCCTGGAGCCTTGCCTGGCCTGAAGCCTTGCCTTCACTGCTGTCAAGTTCTATCACTGGAGCAAGATAAGGAACTGTCTCTTGTTGTTTTGAACTGTCTCTGTGTCCATGCCCTTGCTAGGTAGGTCTGGCTGTTTGCTGCTACCTTGTGTTGGGAACAGTCTTGTCGTATTCTGCATTCTGCGTAATGAGTCCTGGCCCTATGTCCTGTACCCTAGGAGAGGTCCTGGCTCTATGTTCCATGCTCCTATCTCTCCCTCGACCAAGGATCTGTGTTCCTGTTGCTTCCTCAACCAAGTCTAGGATTCAGGGTCTCGTCCAGTCCTAGCCACGTCCAAGAACCTTGTCCTGTCCAAGCCACGGCTTTGTGTTTTCGTCTTGTCCATGTGCCTCGCCCAGCCCAGGAGTACCTTGCCCAGCCTGGTGCTGGGTTTCCCTTGTCCTGTCCAGGAGTCTCACATCCAGTCCTCTTGCCTCTCCTTGTCCTGTAGCCATGTCTTGTCCTCGCCGGGTTCTGGGGTCTGAGCCCGAGTCAAGACCCAGGTTCTGGGTCCTTGTCCAGTCTCTGGCTCGGAGTCCAAGCCCAGGCTCCTAGTTCCCAGTTCCATGTCTTGGTTCCACTATCCTAATCAAGTCCTCGCCCAGGCCTGGAATCCTTGTCTCATCCAGGGCCTGTGTCATGTCCAGCGTCCTTTCTTCCCCACTTTCCTTGCCTCCTTCTCACGCCTAGTCCTGTTCCTGGTAGTTCAGTGTCTGTGTCTTGCATTTGGGTCTGCTCCCAACACCCCCCCCCCCCCCCATGACAGCTTTTTACACATATCGATCCCCTAACCTCTCCTAGGCTTTTAGCTGACTGTCAAATCTTTGTGCTCTATTGCTACTTGTTTCAAAAGGCTGCGTGTTTCAACTTCCATTTTAATTATTTCAAAATCAGTTCCTCTATGGAGTAATCCATGAGCATTTAACTCTCACTCTTCCTCTCTCTCCCAGTACACAATAAGGTAGATGAACTTGTAGCATGGTTACAGATTGGCAGGTATGATGTTGTAGGTATCACTGAATCATGGCTGAAAGAAGATTATAGCTGGGAGCTTGATGTCTAAGGATACATATTGTATCAAAAGGGCAGGCAGGAAGGCAGAGGGGGTGGTTTTGCTCTGTTGGTAAAAAATGAAATCAAATCATTAGAAAGAGGTGACATAGGGTCAGAAGGTGTTGAATCTTTGCGGATAGAGCTAAGGAACTGCAAAAGTAAAAAGACCCTGATTGGAGTTGTATACAGACCCCCCCCCCCCCAAACAGTAGTAAGGATGTGGTCTACAAATCACAATGGGACATAGAAAACACACACCAAAAAGGCATTGTTACAATAGTCATGGGGGATTTCAATATGCAGGTAGATTGGGGAAAATCAGGTTGGTGCTGGATTCCAGGACGGGGAATTTCTAGAGTGCGTATGAGATGGCTTTTTCGAGCAGCTGCTGGTTGAGCCCACTAGAGGATCAGCTATTCTGGATTGGGTGTTGTGCAATGATCAGAGAGTGGGTGGCTGGGCTGCACTTCCTGCTGTGGTGATAGAGGCAAGCACATCTGGGGCTTTTAAGAGACCTCTGGGTAGGCACGTGAATGTAAGGAAGATGGAGGGATACGGACAGTGTAGGTAGAATAAGGATTAGTGTTTGGGTGTTTTTAATTTGTTTTTTAGCTGGTTTGGCACAATATTGTAGGCTGAATGGCCTGTTCCTGTGCTGTTCTATGTTCTACTGACAACTTTGCCGAGAAATTTAATTTGTCTCCCAGAGAAGCATCTACTTAACATTGAGCAAATTGAACAAAAGATCTATCAGTGGAAAGGGTTAACTCTCTGGATGCTTATTTCCACTGATGAGGCCTCACCAGCAGCTTTTCAACAAAAGGAGAATTGAATGTGACTACAATCATTGAAAAGAATATTTGAACACAAAACAATTTGTATCACTGTTGACTAGGGAAAGAAAACAGCTTCATTTTAATTTAGGCTGAGTGAGATAAAAAGCAATTTCTTAAAAATGGTCAAATTAAAACACGTTTGTTAGGAGTTGCATTCATTGAAAACCAGGCACTGAAACTTTGAATTTCAGCTTTTAAGAACTTGTTCCTCTTAAGCCATCATCCATAATTGGTCATAACCATCGACAGCAGCTCTGCCTGAGTCCTCTGAGTCGTGCTGACTAATGATCAGTCCTGTGTTTTCCACTTTCACCACATGACTTCATACATCGTCTAGGAAGGGATGTGGTCCTTGGAGCTTCCTGGTGGCATTTCTGTAGCTCTGGGTTTTTTTATGTGGTTGCTCCTTTCACAGCCAGGGCTTGGCGCATCTTTCTAATTCCCCTCAGTAGACAAGAGTACATTTGGTTCAAAGAAAATTTGGAAACCTATGCAATTAACTCTTTAAGCATTGGCTTTTGGTTCAAAATTCCTGACAAGACTAATCTGAAAGAAATTCATAAGCTGAGGAGAATCACAGCTCTTTATACAATTTCAAAATATTGATTCACTTAATTGGTTTACAAGCTTAGAAGTTTTCCAAATTTTCAAAACATTTGAGTTCATAAGCCTACAAAACATTTGTACCATTTAAAAAATGACATTAGGATCTTTTAAAAAGTTTAAATGGACATATATAGAAATGAACACTTCCAGCAATAAAGGCAAAGCTACAAATGGTTATCAGCTTTTAAGCAGAACAGATACCGAACACAAGCAGCAGGCCGTTTTAAAAACATACAAAGGCAAACATTCAAACTCCAAACTTGAGATTGATTAAATCAATAGTTTCAGTGCCAGCTGCCATTTTTAATATAACACATGTTCCTCAAAGTACAAGTTGTGATTATGTAGCTGCTCCAGGGACACGAATGAGATGTCCGCACCCTCACTATATCCTCCTTGTTGCCGCTACCAGACATGTTGCTTTGTGGCTCCCATGGTTCTGACATTGAGGACTTGCCTTTCCTCCACCCCACTCTGCCCTTTGTACATTGGCAGTCTCTGGCCACATGCTATGCTTTGTTGAAGCAATCACCAACTTTTTGCACCCATTGTACCAAAAATCAGAGAGTGCTTTCGAATGGATTCACTTTCCCAACACATTGCAGCAATCCACATGTTTTCAATGAAACCCTGCTTTAACATTTTCAATTTTATCTGGATTGGACAGCCCTGGAAATTGTCCACATGCCCTGTATTTTGAATTGAATTGACTTTATTACTTACATCCCTCACATACACGAGGAGTAAAAATCTTTATGTTATGTCTCCGTCTAAATGTGCAATGTGCAATCATAGTAATTTATAATAATTAGGACAGTCAATGTAACATAGAGTACACTCAAATCAGCGTGAGTTCATCAGTCTGATGGCCTGGTGGAAGAAGCTGTTGGTCCTGGCTTTTATGCTGCGGTACCATTTCCTGGATGGTAGCAGCCTGAATAGATTGTGGTTGGGATGACTCAGGCTCCCAATGATCCTTCAGGCTCTTTTTACACACCTGTTTTTGTAAATGTCCTGAATCACAGGAAGGTCACAACTACAGATGCGCTGGACTGTCTGCACCACTCTCCGCAGAGTCCTGTGATTAAGGGAGGTACAGTTCCCATACCAGGCAGTGATGCAGCCAGTCAGGATGCTCTCAATTGTGCTCCCTTCACTTCTAGTATTTGTTTCCCCTTATCAGATTATCATCCTAATTGGCCAACTACTTATCCTGGAATTAGGATTCCAAGATTTAGATGCAGGTCAGTAGAAGGCAGTTTACAGTACCTACTTTGTCAATCCTTCAAGGGATTTTAAATACTCCAATGAGATTTTCTTTCATTACACTAATCACAGTGTTCCTGGTGACATAACTCAAGAGTTCTCCTGCACCACTCCAATCAGGCCCAGAGTAAATATGAGGAAACACCACCTCATCTTTTGTCATAGGCACACTGCAACCTTGATAACTCAATATCAACTTCAATTATTTCATACAACTTGATTTTCTGTTCATATTGGAGCTGGTTTATTCTCATGTAAGGCTGCCCAGCGTCGATGTTAACTCAGCACTTCTCTCTCTCTCTCTCTCCACAGACACTAACTGATGTCCTGGGAATTTTTTAAATGTTCCTTTGGCTTTCTTTCTCTGTAACAAGTCTGACTTGCACTTCAAACAGCACACACAAAATGCTGGTGGAACACAGCAGGCCAGGGAGCATCTATAGGAAGAAGTACAGTCGACGTTTTGGGCCGAGACCCTTCGTCAGGACTAACTGAAAGGAAAGATAGTAAGATAGTAACTTGCACTTGGCTAGTTTTATTAATTGCTATCATTATCCATAACTGCCCTCGTTAACCTACCAATCAGGTGCTTTGTAAATAAGTCAAGTTTATTGTTATTTAACTTTATACATGTATACCATCAAACGAGACAACTTTTCTCCGAACCAGGGTGTAAAGTACTGTAGTACACATAGCATACAAAAACTTATGAAAGTAAGGATAATATTTACATATGAATCACACATAAATAACAAACTAAACTGTATAAATTAAATATTATAAGGTACATGACAGATTAGCCAGTGACACTTTGAATGTGATGTGGCAGAAAATTCACAAGTCTGATGGCCTGAGGAAAGAAGCTGTTTCCCATCCCAACCTTTCTTGTTTTTATGCATCAGCATCTCCAGCTTGATGTTAGAAAGTCAAAGAGAATGCTGGATGGATGGGATCCTTAATAATACTTAATAATACAATTTATCAACATGACAACCCTGTCCACACTTTGCCAGAGTTATTCCCTTTCTCCTATCCATCCCTCTATCACCTTCCCTGTGACTTAAAACAAACAAATTTTCTGACTTTTCTGGTTCTGATGAAGATCTTCAACCTGAAATATCTAAATCTGTTTCTCTTTCCGCAGATGCCGCCTGACCTGCAGTTTCCAGCACTGAAGCACTTAGGTTTTCATTTCAGATTTGCAGCATCTGCAGATTTTTTTCAGTAGCAATCGCAGAATTGATTGATAATTGCAGTTTGTTATTGAATGTTTTGAATGATATTTAATATACAGAAAAGAAAGTCCTGCATTTCACATTGAAGTAATAATGATTGTGACAGTTCGGAAAATGGATTGCTCAAACATCAGGCCAAAAGGAAAAGTAGTTTTAAAAGCTTTTTTTTTGTTTTAAGTTGTTCTTAATCATTAAGTTACTATATTAAACTGAAGTAGTAACTTCAAAACAGGACATGGTAGATATGATTGTTGAATCTTAGATAAACAGTTACTTTTTTCTCCTTTCTCTATAATCTACACAAGAATCAAGGAACTAATCACACGGGGATTTTTGTCATCAAGATTTACACAACAAGATGTTACACAACAAGATATTGCGTACTTTCTGGTAAAACTGTTTTTATCCACAGATGCTTTCATCACTTCAGTGTTTGCATCACTTTCTCATCACTTTGCCTTTTGACGGTAAGAGCTATTAGAGGAGCATTCACTGCCCTTGTTGGCCTATATTGAGTCCATAGTACAGAGCTGGACAGACCATTTGTCCCATGATGTTGTGCCAATCTTGATACCACTTTTACTGAACTCCCTCTTGCTGTGAAACATCCATTCCTTTCATATGCACTTGCCTATCCAATTTCTTCTTAAACTCTACCAAACTTCCAGTCTCCGGGAAGTGCCACGTACCACTCCCTGCTTATAAACTTGTCCCTCATTGTCTTTAAGTTCTCTCCTCCAACCTTAAAAGTGTTCCCTCTGGAATTTCTACCCAAGTGATAAGATTCTAGCTGCTTACCCTAGCTATGCCTCACATAATTTAAAAAGAAAACTCTGATAGGTCTCCCCTCAACCTCTGATGCTCACAGGGGTTCCCAGCCTCGGATTCTTTGACCACTCGGTTAATGGTAGGGATCAATGGCATAAGAATTTTGGGAACCCGTGCTCTAGGGAGAACAAGCTGAGTTTAGCTAACCTTTCCTTATAGTTGATTCCCTCTAATCCAGGCAGCATCCTGGTAAACTCTTCTGCACACTTTCTGCAGCCTCCACATTTTAAACCGTTAGACCATAAAAACAGGAGCACAAGTAGGCCATTTGGTCCATCAGGAATGCTTCAGGATTTCATCACGGCTGATCCATTTTCCTTCTCAACCCCATTCACTTGCCTTCTCCCCGTAACCTTTCACACCCTGTCTAATCAAGAGCCTATCAGCCTCCGCTTTAAATATACATAAAGACGTGGCCTCCACAGCCACACGTGCAAAGAAATGCACAGATTCATCACCTTCTGGCTAAAGAAATTCCTCCTCATCACTGTTCTGAATGGTATCCCTCTATTCTGTGACTGTGCCCTCCAGTCCTAGACTCCCCCACTATTGGAAATATCCTCTTCACATTCACTATATCTAGGCCTTTCAACGTTCCAATGAGATCCCCCCTCATTCTTCTAAATTCCTGTGAGTACAGGCCCAGAGCCACCAAACGCTCCTCATATGACAAGCCTTTCGATCCCAGAATTATTCTCGAGAATCTCCTCTGAACACTCTCCAAAGGTAGCACTTTCACTTTGAGATAACGGGCTCAACACTGCTCAGAATACTCCAAGTGAAGCCTCACTAGTGCCTTATAAAGCCACAGCATTACATCCTTGATTTTATATTCTAGTCCCCTCAAAATGAATGGTAACATTGCATTTGCCTTCCTCACCACTGACTCAACCTGCAAGTTAACCTTTAGGGAATTCTGCATGAGGTGTCTCTTTGCACCTCAGATTTTTGAACGTTCTGTCCTTTTTAGAAAATAGTTTACGTTTTTGATCCTTCTACCAAAGTGCATGACCAGACACTTCCCGACACTATATGCCATCTGCCACTTCTTTGCCCATTCTCCTAATGTGTCTAAGTCCTCCTGAAGCCTTCTTGCTTCCTCAGCACTACCTGCCCTTCCATGTATCTTCATATCATCTGTAAACCTGGCCACAAGCCATCAATTCCGTCAACCAAACCACTCACATATAAGACAAACATGAATGGTCCCAACACTGACCCTTATGGAACACCACTAGTCACCAGCAGACAACCAGAGAAGGTCCCCTTTATTCCGACTCTTTCCCTCCTGCAAATCAGCCAATACTCTATCCATGGGCTCCTGTTAACCAGCCTTGTGTGCAGTATCTTGTCGATGGCCTTCTGAAAATCCAAGTACACAATGACAACTAACTCTCCAATATCTATCCTACTTGCTTTTTCCTCAAAGAATTCAAACAGATTTGTCAGGCAAGATTTTCATTAAGGAAACCATTCTGACTTTAACTTTATTTTATCATGTCCCTCTAAATGCCCTGACTTCCACCCTCACTGATTTAATAGATGATTCCTCCCTTTCAGTAGCTGTGATGTTATCACTGATCAACTCCAACATCTTCCTAACCACTGATGTCAGGCTAAATTGCCTATAAATTCTTCCCTTCTGCCTCCTTCACTTCTTGAAGAGTGGAATGACATTTGAAACCTTCCAATCTTGCTGAAGCATGCCAGAATCTAGTGATTCTTGAAAAATCATTACTGAAACCTCCACAATCTCCCCAGTCACCTCTGGGGTGTAGCCCATCTGGTTTGGGTGACATTCACATTCAGATCTTTCAGCTTCCCAAGCACCTTCTCCTTAGTAACAGCATTTGCAATCATTTTTGCCCCCGACTCTCTCAAATGTCCAGCATGCTTCTAGTGTTTTCCATAGTGAAAACATGCAAAATACTAATTTAAGTCATCTGCCACTTCCTTGCCTCACATTTCTCCCTTCATTTTCCAGCAGTCTGATCTCTAGAGACACTTCTCTTTTACTTTTCAAATATCTAATAAAACATTTGGTACCCTTCTTGTTACTATTGGCTAGCTTACCTTCGTATTTCATCTTTTCCCTCCTTAGGGATTTTCTGCCTTCTGTTTGTTTTTTAAAGTTCCCAGTTCTCTAACTTCCCACTAATATTTTTGCTCAATTATATGCCCTCTCTTTTGCTTTTATGTTATTTTTTACTTACCTTGTCAGCCACACTTGCATCAACCTGCCTTTAGAATTCTTCTCCTTCTTTGAGATGTAGCTATCCTGTGTCTTCTGAATTTTGCTCAGAAACTCCAGTCATTGCTGTTCTGCTATCATCCCTGCTAGTGTCCCCTTGCAATCACCTTTAGCCAGCTCCTGTCTCTTGCCTCTATAATTCCCTGTCATACTGATATATCTGACTTTAGCTTCTCCCTCTCAAACTGCAGGGTGAAGTCTATTATATTATGAACATTGCCTCCTAATGTTTAGAAACATAGAAAACCTGCAGTATAATATAGTCCCATCATCTTATACAGCTCTATCAGGTCACCTCTCATCCTCTGTTGCTCCAAGGAGCAAAAGCCGAGTTCACTCAACCTATTCTCATAAGGCATGCTCACCAATCCAGGCAACATCCTTGTAAATCTCCTTTGCATCCTTTCTATAGTTTTCACATCCTTCCTGTAGTGAGGTGACCAGAACTGACCACAGTACTCCAAGTGGGTTCTGACCAGGGTCCTATACAACTGTAACATTACCTCTCGGCTCTTGAACTCAATCCCACAGTTGATGAAGGCCAATGCACCTTTTGTTTCTTAACTACACTGTCAACCTGCGCAGCAGCTTTGAGTGTCCTATGGCCACAGACCCCAAGATCCCTCTGATCCTCCACACTATGTCTTACAATTAATACTATATTCTGCCATCATATTTGACCTACCAAAATGAACCACCTCTCACTTATCTGGGTTGAACTCCATCTGCCACTTCTCAGCCCAGTTTTGCATCCTATCGATGTCCCGTTGCAACCTCTGACAGCCCTCCACACTATCCACAACATAGGGATGGTCCTTAATGAGAACTATGCTTCAGTATTCACCAGTAAGAGGGACTTTGAAGTACATGAGAACATCATAAAACAAGCTGATATGTTAGAACATGTCGATGTTGAGAAAGAGGATACACTGGAACGTTTGAAAAACATTGAGATAGCTAAGTTCTTGGAGCCAGTTGGGATATACCTCAGGTTACTGCAGGAAGTAAGGGGAGAGTTCACTGCAACTTTGATGATAATTTTGTTTCGCCTTGGCCACGGGAGTAGTACCAGATGACTGGTAAATGTTACTACTTTGTGTAAGAAAGGGATAACACTATAGACTAGTGAGTCTTACTTCAGCAGTGGGCAAATTACTGGAGATGATTCTTAGAGACAGGATATATAGGAGCATTTGGAGAAGCATGGCTTTGTGAGAGGGAGGTCATGCTCCACAAACCTGATTGAATTCTGTGAGGATGTGACAAAGCACATTGATGAAGGTAGAGCATTGGATGTGGTGTATATGGATTTCAGTAAGGCGTTTGATAAGGTTCCCCATGGCAGCCTCATTCAGAAAGTTAAAAGGCATGGGATACAGGAGAACTTGACTATGTGAACTAAGAACTGGCTTGCCCACAGAAGGTAGCAGATGGCGCATATTCTTACAGGAGACCGGTGACCAATGGTTCCCCACAAGGATCTGTTCCAGGACCACTGCACTTTGTGATTTTTATAACTGACTTGAAGTGGAAAGGTGACTTAGTAAATTTGCAAATGGCATAAAGGTTGCTGGTGTTGTGGGTAGTGTAGAAGGTTGTTGGAGGTTACAATGGGACATTGATAGGATGCAGAGCTGAGCTGAAAAGTGGCAGAGAGTTCAGTCCAGAGTAGTTGGAAGTGATTCACTCTCAAAGGATGAGTTTGAAGGCAGAGTACAGGGTTAAAAACAGGATTCTTAGCAGTGTTGGGGAACAGAGGGATCTTGGGGTCCTCATCCATAGTTCCTTCAAAGCTGACATGTAAGTTGGATAGGGATATTAAGAAGGCATGTAGTGTGTTGGCCTTCATTAGTCATGGGCTTGAGTTCAAGAGCCACAACATAATGTTGCAGCTCTATATAACTCTGATTAGACCACACTTGGAATACTGTGTTCAAGTTGTCTTTTGCAAGGTTGCAGAGGAGGTTTACCAGGACATTGTCTGGATTTGAGAGCATGTCATAGGAGGATAGGCTGAGCAAGCCCGTGTTTTTCTCTTTGGAGTGAAGGAGGATGAGAGGTGACCTGATAGAGGTGTACAAGATGATAAGAGGCATTAATTGAGTGGACAGCCAGAGACCATAAGGCATAGGAGTAGAATTAAGCCATTCAGTCCATTGAGTCTGCTCTGCCCCTGAGACTTTTTTCCAGGGTAGAAATGGCTAATTTGAGGTGGCATCATTTTAAGTGATTGGAGGAAAGTATAGGGGGGATGTTAGAGGTAGTTTTTTTTTACACAGGGCATGGTGAGTGCATGGAATATGCTGCCAGTGGTGATGGTAGAGGTAGATACATTAGGGATATTTAAGAAACTATTAGATAGGCACATGGATGATAGAAAAATAGAGGACTATGTAGAAGGGAAGGATTAGATACCTTAGAGTAGGTTAAAAGTTTGACACAACTTTGTAGACAGATACGCCTGTACTCTTCTGTAATGTTCTATTTGATTGAAATAGATAAAGTTTTTTTTAATGATGTAGATTTCAATCATGTTCCATTGCGCACAGGATGTGTGTTGTCAGCTCTTGTTCCTCATCCTGGTTTGCACAAGAAGAGTTTACGCATGAGCTACTTTGCAAAGCTACTGTTCATAGAGCCAGAGTGATTTCAGGAATTTGTCCCATACAAATATCCAGGTTAGGAGCAAGAAGGGGTGATGCGGCCCCTCAAGCCTGCTCCATCATCTAATTAGACTCTTTTCCTTTCACCCCCTTTCACTGTTTT
Source organism: Hemitrygon akajei (assembly GCF_048418815.1). NCBI lineage: Eukaryota > Metazoa > Chordata > Chondrichthyes > Myliobatiformes > Dasyatidae > Hemitrygon > Hemitrygon akajei. Next base: position 18,953,008 of record NC_133137.1, read on the forward strand.
ATTGGAACAGTGAAGACATAGTCAAATCAATTTCAACATGCTCTGTGTTCTGTGACTTGGAGATGACACATTTACTGGGTCCCTGCTTTCAAAGTTCTTCAGAATAGTAAAGATGTTAGATTTAGACTTGAACAGTGAGGCAACCATCAGAGCTGCTGCATCACAGCTCAAGGGACCCAGGTTCAGTTCTGGTCTTCAGTGCTATCTGCATGGAGTTTGTACGTTCTCCTTGTGATCATGTGGGTACTTTGGTCCGTCCCCCCCCCCCCCCTCCCCAGACTTCCTAAAGATATGTTGGTAGGTTAAGTATCTGCTGTGAATTAACAATTAGTGTACTGAAGGAGAAGAATAGCCAAAAAGATTAACTGAAGGGCATGTCAGGGTGAATAAGCTATATAGAGAAGGGAAATGTGACCATTGTGCTGAGCCGACAGGGACTTTATCCTCCATGGTAGCAATTAGCTGGTATTTGGTTAATTATTGTCAGATGGGCTGAGCTACAGTGCTAAGTTTTGTTTTGCATGCCTTTCATACAATTCACTCCAAACGTAAGTACATCAAGGTAGTTAAAAAAAAAACGAAAAGCCATGACAGAATTCTCCAAGAGGAGCACAACCTTGTCATTGGGTTTGGAAGCTTGTGTGTCTCAATGATCTGGAGAGCTACATTGGCTAGACTCAGGGCATTATGCTTTGGTTCTGGTAGGGTCACCCACACCAAACAGGTCAAAGTGTCGAGGCCAGACTAAGACCAGTCCTCCAGGTTCGGGGGTTCAGCTCAGGGCTAACAACCCAGACTGGTCAAGAACGCTGTTATGGAAACACCAATGAGGAATCCTTTTATATTCATGTGCAACCATATGGACAGACAGAGATGGAAGACCTTCATTGCTGCCCTAAATGCCAGTGGTGCAAGTAAGTAATGACTGAATGAAGAATGGAGTGTTTAATTTACAGAGAAAGTGCAGTGCAGGTAGACCAATGCAGTACAACGACCTAGATGAGGTAGACTGGCAAATCAGGAGGTCTTTATCACAGCAGAGGTCCGTTCAAGAGATGGATGTTGTCTTTGGGCCTACTGGTACATGTTCTCAAGCTTTTGTATCTTCTGCCTGATGAAAGGAAGAAGCAAAAAGAAAGACCAGGTGAGAGGAGCCTTTGATTATGTTGGCAGTGGAAAGTATAGACAGAGTCAAGGGAGGGGAGGCTGAAATACCAACAAGTTCACATATATTGTCAAAAACTTTGTAGCAGGATTCTGCGGTAGAAGTTACAGGCATAACACAAAGACTGTTAACCAGAACATTGACCTCTGGATCTCTCCCTTGAACATAGGAGCAGAATTTCAGACTGTTACTGCTCTTGATGCCAAGGCATATTTGGCTTGGAATGGAACAAGGAATGTTTTTCAGCTCTTAATGATTTACTTTGTAATTTTGTGCTATAAAAAACAGAAAATGGTGGAAATACTCAGCAGGTCAGGCAGCAGCTGAGGAACAAGAAATAGCATGGTACTCTTCTCTCAGCTGGTACATGATAACATGGCAGCACTGGTCTATCAGTCATGTCTGGAATACTATTAATCCCAAGGAAAGAATCACATTGTCCGAAGGAGCAACAACCATTGGTCACTGCTGAAACAATAAATTTCTTAGTGTGCTCTTGCTGATGCACCTGATCTGGGCAAAGGGATCATTTGGATCAAATCCCAGGCAAATGCCAAAAAACTGACCCAGGAAGATCACTTACAAGAGAAAATCTGCAGATGCTGAAAATCAAAGTAACACACACAAAATGCAGGAGGAACTCAGCAGGCCAGGCAGCATCTATAGAAAAGAGTGAACTGTCAACGTTTCGGGCCGAGACCTTTCATCAGGGCTGGGCAAAAGACATTAGGAGGAGTGAAGTAAAGAGCTGGTTAGTCAATTGGCAAAAGAGATAAAGAGCTGGATAAGAAGGAATCTGATAGGAGAGGACAGAAGGCCATGGAAGAAAAGGAAGAGGGAGGTGATGGGCAGGTAAGGAGATAAGAGGGAAATGGGAATGGGGATTTGGTGAAGGATTAAGGGTGGGGGATCAGTTACCAGAAGTTCGAGAAATCAACGTTCATGCCACCAGGTTGGAGGCTACCCATATGGAATATAAACTGTTGCTCCTCCAACCTGAGTGTGGCCTCATCACAGCAGCAGAGGAAGACTGACATATTAGAGTGGGAATGGGAAGTAGAATTGAAATGGGTGGCCACCGGGAGATCTAACTTTTACTAGCAGACAGAGGTTAGCTGCTCGACGTAGCAGTCTCACAATCTACGTCAGGTCTCACCGTTATACAGGAGGCCACACTGGGAGCACATGAAGATCACTTTAAATTTTTTAATGTAACCTTGGATCACTAATGCCACCATACTACCAGTATGTCAGAACCTGCCCCAATAACAGCATCCCAAACCCACCCCATGGGCCTAGCAATGGACTCAGGTCTCTTCCTGCATATCTTTATCCAGAGCAATCCTTCTTAACCAAGACTCCATTCTTAGCCGAAAGCAAGCCATTTGAGATTGTGACTGCCCACAGGACCTATGTGATTGCATTAAGCAGAACTATTCTTGGGGATTGCCCAACAAAGGAAGCTGTATTGCGTTGTGTATGTTCCAAGATGTGCAATACCGTCACGAACACTGCAATGTGGTGTGCTGAGAAGGGAAGGAGATTAACAAAGAGGCCTACGAATACTGGGGAACCTAAGATTTAGAACAGGATGGGGGTCCAGTGTACCAGATTGATCAAGATCTGCGACAAGTTCAAGGTGGCATCCAGGACCAGATTCAATTGCTGGAAGATTGGGACCATGCTCTTTGGTAACTGGCCCAACCGATTCAGTGTTCCCTTCCCCGTTAGACCCGACTACCTGAAGGTGCTGGGGATCTGGTTTGGAGGGACCAACGCATGTAACAAGAGTTGCTGGAGTAAATTGGGAAGGGAAAACATAAACTGGATTTGTGGAACTGCCACACTCTGTCAATAACTGGGATGAACTGGGTCATCATGTGCAATACACTCTCAGGGCTGCTGTATTTGGCGCAGGGTGTGGCCCCTCCTTCGCCTCCCTGTCTCAGTAATCACTTAGGACATCTTCCGATTTTTCTGGGAGTCCAAGATGGAGTGGGTGTGCTGAGTCACAATGTTCAAGTTCCTTGGGAATGGAGGCAAAAATACACCTAGTGTTACCCTCATGCTGATGACCATTTTCATCTGTGGTTGTGTCAATCGGTGTGTGGGCCCAAAGTACAGGGGCATAAAAGATCCCCACATTCTGAGGAGCTGCTTGTCCCTGGTGTTGCAGATTATGTTTATCCCCTCTGCTGCACAACGCCCCAGTCAGCCCAACCTTGTCGCCTTTACAGGAAAAGTACTTCCAAGTAAACGCCTTTGACCACAAGTCCATCAGGCAGTGGTCAGCACGGGCAATCCCGCAGGCGCTGTGGGACAGGGACGCTCTGCGTTCTGTGGGCTTGTTCTGTAAGCAAATGGGTCAAACCATACAGGAGAATGCTTCAGCTGACCAGACCAACAAGCACCAAGTCCAACCTGGCTGGTGGTGAAAGGTGGCCTTCCAGTCAGGATGTTCCTCTGCAGACGAACTATCACCTCCAACACAAACTGTCCTTGGGGTGGATGTGGTGGGGAAGAGACAGTTACCCATCGCTATGCAGACTGTGGATTTGCTAAGGGGGCATGGAGAAAGATGCAAGAATCGGTGTCCTGGTCCATCCAGGTCACAGCAACCTGCACATAAGTCTCTCCAATTTACAAACTGCTCTCTGGGACACACACCAAAACAAGCATCAACCGTCCTGCGAGGTCTTTATCTCAGTGAGCATAAAGATCCTTCAGTCTTTCCCGAAACTTGTTGGGTCGCCCAGCATAGTGAGACGGCTGTAAGGGAACACCGCTGACTGGCTCAGCTCTGCCTGCAGGAGGTATGTGCTGAGATCAGAGCAGCCAATGCTAAGGCACTGTGGGGAAGGGCTGTTCTGCCACCACATATGAAGAGGCAAAGATGAGTGGGGAAGAACCTCGGACAAAAACAGACTATCACCTCAGGAACCCACATGAGGGGTCATGGTGTGTTTTTTTTGTGTCTTTTTCTTCATAGTTTACACTGATGAATGTACAAATCACAAATGTAAAATGTCCTTTTTTACTGTTTATTCCTTTGTACTGTATATAATTTATATCATGAATAAAGTCATTTTTTTGAAATACAATAAAACGCAACAAGTTATAAAGAGCACAAAGATGGTCAAGCACAGGACGGAATGGGGGAGGATTGGGGGGGGGGGGGGTGTTACATCTCGTGTGCCCGGTGATCAAAGCATCTGAAGAACAGAGTTGAATTGATTCATTGCAATGTCTAAGCCTGGTCAGAATGCTAGGTCTACTTCAACAAAATATAATTCTGTAAGCAGTAGGAGAAAGGACAGCAGTACTTCCTCATTTTCAATTCCCCAGCTGTACTGCTAAAACTTGACTTTCACTAGTTTGCACTTTAACATTTTGAGACACTTATTACTGAGGCAGTCCCCTTGGGATTGAGAAGACTGGCTCTGAGAAGAGGTGGCTAGTGACGCTAAGATGCAAACGGCAGACTCTTCCACAATCTGGGTGGTAGTGCACTCCTTTCCCAACTTACACGGGGCCTCCATGTGCCCCTGATCTGCCCTGGGTCCTGGTCCAGATATCAGGTCAGTGGGGAAGCAAGTGCAGAAGCCAGCTAGATTTGAACCTGGGACCACTCGTCTTGAAGGCCAGTGCTGATGCCAGTACACCACTGGATGGCAATGGCACTATACCGTCGTGCTGTTAATAAGTACTGCTTGACATCCCCAACACTCTGCTGCTGATTGCCATGGGTATATTTGGCTGGACCAGCATTGTTCTGTTTTGCCCTTAACTGAGTAACGTTAGATTGAACTAATTAAATGCCAGTAAGAACAGCGCAATTTGGCGAGAGAATGGGTGAGAACTGTATGAGAAATACTTTGAGATTAAATGAAAGCAGCATGGTTGACAAGGAGCAACTTTAAACATTATGTACATAGAAAATACAGCTCAGAAGCAGGCCCTTTGGCCCATCCATTCTGTGCTGAATCATTTAAACTGCCTACTCCCATTGACCTGCAACTGGACCACAGCCATCCATGCCCCTACCATCCATGTACCTACCAAATTTCTCTTGAACATTGAAATCAAGCTCGCATGCATCACTTGTTCTGGAAGCTTGTTCCACACTCTTACGCCCTCTGAGTGAAGAAGTTCCCCCTCATATTCTCTGTAAACTCAGTGTCATTTCTAATTCCTGCTGAAATGGTCCCTTTATCAATCACTTTCCACCACTGAGCACATCTACAAGGTGCACTGCCACAAGAAAGCAGTGTCCATCATCTAGGTCCCCCACCACAAAGGGCATCCTCTCTTCTCGCAGCTGCCACTGGGAAATACATGCAGGAGCCTAAGGTCCCATACCACCAGGTTCAGGAACAGTTATTACACTTCAAGCATTGGGCTCCTGGACCAGCGTGGATAACTTCACGCAGCTCAGCTCTGAACTGATTCCACAACCTATAAACTCACTTTCAAGGACTCTACAGCTCTATTTCTCACTTGCATACCTACTTTTTAATGTATCTGTCTATTTATTTATTTATCCATCTATACATTTGTTTAACCAATTAAATGATTGTTTAATTACAAGGCCTATTTTCTTTGTAGTCTTACATTGGTTGTTAGTCAATCTTTGTGTGTAGTTTGTCATTAATTCTATTATTGTACCTCTTTGTTCTACCGTGAACGCCTGCAAAAAAATGAATCTCAGGGTAGCATATGGTGACATATAGATACTTTGCTAATACATTTACTCTGAACTTTGAGCTTTAAAAGGATTTAAACAGATACGCCGCAACATCAAGACTTAATAAGGTTCCAGTAAATCACAGTTCATTTCAGAACATGTTAGGACCAAACCACTTCTTGACAAAACGTGCATGATTCCGTAGTTTTGCACTAAGTCACAGGTTATCATTTAGCTACATGAGAATCGATATTACACAGCAGAATCCGACTGCAGGCGATCAGAGGAAAACGGCGGAGCTCAAATGTCGATCCGTAGAATGCTCTGCCTTAGATTCCCGAGGCTCCATTTCCTGATCCGTTGTTGACTTGGAAACGCTGATATTAAGGGGACGCAGAGCCTTCCTCAAGGCACCTTTAAACGCAGAACTTGAAAAGTAGTAGATAACTGGATCGACCACACTGTTCAGATATGTCATGAATAATGTATTATAAAATATATTAACTGCTGTGACATATGACTGGCAATCTTCATCGCTTCTAAGCCTTGTGATTAGAACGGCGACCACAGCAACATTAGTGGGCAGGAAGCAAAATATAAAAACTGCCGTCACGGCGATCACAAGCTTAATCGCTCGCCTATATTTACCCCTTATATCACTGTCCATCTGTCTTAGCTTCCAGATGATGCAGGAGGTAGAGAACAGAATCACCGTAACCGGCAAAACAAACTTAAAAACAATAAAAACCGCATCAGTCCAAATTGCTGTGGGATTCATGGGGTAGTTTATGTTAAAAGGCTCACAGAACGTGACATTCCTTTGGATGAAATCGTGTCTTTCTATCAACAAGTGCGAACAAATCAACACTGCCACAACCCAAAGGACGATTGCTATCTTCACCGCGCACCTCGGAGTTGCCTTGTTCGCTTTGTGGAGCGGGTGGACCACCTTAAAATAGCGGTCAACCGCTATGACCATAAGGAAGATGATGCTGCCGACGCGGTTTAAGGAAATCATGAATATGTTCAGGCGACAGAGGACATCACCAAAAATCCAATTTTTGTCACGTATGTAGTAACCGGCTCGGAACGGAAGACAGCAGATTAGCAGAGTGTCCGCAATTGCCAAGTTCAGAGAATACACCGTGTTTGGCTTCCAGCTCTTTACATGGAAGCAGTAGATCCACAAAGCAATCGCATTTCCAATGAATCCCAGGATGCATGTTATAATGATCACTGGCGAATTGTATGCCGAACTGGAATCGTCAGTGGGAGCACAGCGGCGGGTCACGTTCTCCATTGAAAAAGTACTGCAGTAACTTCCGTCACATTGCAATAAAATGTTTCACTTAACCGAAAGATGGGCAAATTTATACACATTCTCTAGATTACATCATATCACATGACGGGGTTAACAGAATAGGGGAAGTACGGGATTAGTAAACTTACTGGGCAAAAAATTCGAGGATACCATGACTGAATATGCATGAGGAAGAGAACAGAGTAATTGTGTAAGCCAAACTTAAACTCAGTTCTCCACACGCAAATTGATCTCTTTGGGATCAAATTTAATGAATAAAAATAATCGTAATGAGAACATTCACATTCTTATTACATTAAACCTTATTAGATATTCGGAACTCAATAATTTGAGACGGCACTGGAGTGTAGGGGTCAGCCAAGCGCTTCACGGTATGGGCGACCCAAGTTCAGATCCCGCCGCTGCCTGTGAGGAGTTTGTACGTTTTTCTCCCCACAACCGCGTGGCCTTCCTCAGGGTGCTCCGGCTTTCTCCCACAGTCCAAAGACCTACTGGTTAGTAGGTTAATTGGTCATTGTAAATGGTCCTGTAAAAAGAATCAGAATCGGATTTATTATCACCAGCATGTCTTGCGAAACTTGTTAACTTAGCAGCGGCAGCACTATTCAGTACATGACTATACAGAAATAAATGAATAAGTAAATCCATTACAGTGAGTGTGTATATATGTATATTGAATAGATTTAAAATAGTGGAAAACAGAAATAATATATATTTTTAAAAAGTGTTCATGGGTTTAATATCCATTTAGGAATGGAATGGCAGAGGGGAAGAAGCTGTTCCTGAATCACTGAGTGTGTGCCTTCAGGCTTCTGTGCCTCCTACCTGACGGTAACAGTGAGAAGAGGGCATGTCCCGGGTGATGAGTGTCCTTAATAATGAACGTCGCCTTTCTGAGGCACAACTCCTTGAAGATGTCTTGGGTACTCGGGAGGCAAGTACCCAAGACGGAGCTGATTAATTTTACAACTTTCTGTAGCTTCTTTCGGTCCAGTGTAGAAACCCGCTCCCCTTTTCAGACAGTGATGCAGCCTGTCAAAATGCTCTCTGTTGAACATCTATGGAAGTTCCTGAGTGTTTTAGCTGACAAACCAAATATCTTCAAACTCCTAATGAAATATAGCTGCTGTCTTGCCTTATTTATAGCAGCATTGATATATCAGGACCAGGTTAGATCCTCAAAGATATTGACACCCAGGAACTTAAAATTGCTCATTCTCGCCACTTCTGATCCCTCTATGAGGATTGGTTCATTTTCCCTCGTCTTACCCTTCCCGAAGTCCACAATCAGCTCTTTCATCTTACTGACATTGAGTGTAAGGTTGTTGCTGCACCATCAACTAGCTGGTACATCTTGCTCCTGTGCACCCTCTCATCTCCATCTCAGATTCTACCAACAACGATTCAATCATCAGCAAATTTATAGATGGTACTTGTGTTATAACTAGCCACACAGTCGTGAGTATAGAGGGAATAGAGCAATGAGCTGAGCACACACTCCTGAGGTACCACACTGTTGATTGTCAGCAAGGAGGAGATATTATGACCAATCCACCAGATTGTGGTCTTCCAGTGAGGAAGTTGAGGATTCAATTGCAGAAGGAGGTACAGAGGCCCAGGTTCTGTAACTTAACGATCAGGACTGTGCAAAAGATGGTATTAAATGCTGAGCTATGGTCAACAGCCAACATGCTGACATAGGTGGGTTTTTTTTCAGTGGTCTAATTAAATCCTTAGAAAGAGGTAACGTAGGATTGGAAGTTGTAGAATCCTCGTGGGTAGCATTAAGAAACGGCAAGGGTAAAAAGCAGGCCTCCAAGCAATGGCCAGGCTGTGGGATGCATATTACAATGGGAGATATAAAAATGCACGTAAAAGGGGCAATGTTGCAATAGTCATGGGATATTTCAATATACAGGTAGGTTAGGAAAATCAGGTTGGTGCTGGATCCCATGAGAGAGAATTTGTAGAATGCCTACAAGGTTGCTTTTAAGAGCAACTTGTGGTTTGGGTTCTGATTAGGAAGCTTAAGGTAAAGAAACCCTTTGGAGACAATGAATATAATAAGATAGAATTCACCCTGCAGTTTGAGAAGGAGAAGCTAACATCAAATGTATCAGTATTACAGTGGAGTCAAGGGAATGACGGGGATGTGCGAGAGCAGCTGCCAAAGTTGATTGGAAGGGGACTCTAGCAGGAATGATGGCAGAACAGCAATGGATGGAGTCTTTGGGAGGAATTTGGAAGGCACAGGAAAGATATGTCCCAAAGATGAAGAATATTCTAAAGGGAGAATGAAGCAACCATGGGTGACAAGGGAAGTCAAAGACAGCAAAAAGGCAAACGAGAAAGCATATAAAACAGCAAACAAAAAATTAGGAAGTTAGAGGATTGGAAAGCTTATAAAAACCACCAGAAGGCAACTAAGAAAGCCATAAGGAGAGAAAGGATGAAATATGAAGGTAAGCTAACCAATAATATAAAGGAGAATGCCGAGAGTTTTCTCAGCTATATAAAGAGTAAAAGAGAAGCAAGAGTGGAAAATGACACTGAAGAGTTAGTAATGGGGGACAAAGAAATGGCTGATGAGCTTATTGAGTATCTTGCATCAGTCTTCACTGTGGAAGGCATCAGCAGATGCCAGAAATGCGAGAATGTCAGGGCAGAAGTGAGAGTTGCTGCTATTACTAAGGAGAAAGTGCTTGGGAAGCTGAAAAGACTGAATTTGATAAATCACCTGGACTAGATGGACTACACCCCAGGGTTCTGAAAGAGGTAGTTGATGAGATTGTGGAGGCATAAGTAATGATCTTTTAAGATTCACCAGTTTATGGATTCGTTCCAGAGGACCAGAAATTTGGAAATCTCACTCCAATCTTTCGGAAGGGAAGGAGGCAAAAGAAAAGAAATTAACCTGACATCCGTAGTTGGAAAAAAAAAATTAAGAGTCTATTATTAAAGACGAAGTTTGGGGTGCTTTGATGCACATGATTAAATAGGCCAAATTCAGCATGGTTTTCTTCAGAGGGAATCTTGCCAGACAAATCTGTTGGAATTCTTTGAGGAAGTAACAGGCAGGATAGAAAAGGAGAGTCAGAAAATTCTTCATTTCGATTTTCAGAAGGCCTTTGATAAGGTACCACACATGAGGCGGCTTAGCTAGAGAGGAGCCCATGATATTACAGGATAGAGGACTGGCTGACTGGCAGGAAGCAAGGAATGGGAACAGAGTGGGTCATTTCTGTTTGGCTGCCAGTGACTAGTGGTGTTCTGCAGGGGTTGATATAGGGATTGCACCTTTACACGTTATATGTCAATGATTTGGATAAAGGAATTGATGTCTTAGTGTCCACATTTGCAGATGATACAAAGATAGGTGGAGGGGCAGGTAGTGTTGAGGAAGCAGGGAGGCTACAGAAGGACGTAGACAATCCTCTGGCCAAAGAAATTCCTCCTCACTTCTGTTCTAAAAGGACATCTGTATTTTCTGAGGCTGTGCTCCCTGGTCCTAGAATTCCCCACTACAAGAAACATCCTCTCGGCATCCACTCTGTCTAGGCTTTTCAGTATTTAATAGGCTTTAAGGAGATTCCCCCATGATCCTTTTAAACTCCAGCAACTACAGACTCAGAGTGTTGTGGATTTAATGTTTCAAACTCGAAGTATATTTAATATCAAAATATGTATACCATGCACAACCTTGAGGTTCGTCACCTTACAGGGAGTCACAAAACAAAGAAACCCAACAAAACCCATTTAAAAAGCTGCCAAACAGCCAATGCGCAGGGAAAAAACTCTTGCAAACCACCGAAGTTATGGAACTGAGACCGCGAAGCCAGTCATCACTGCAGCCGGTGTCGCAGCCCATTAGTTGCAGGCCACAGCCTCAGTACAGCGCAGAGAATACTTCAATAATGTTTGAGTAAACTTGTAAACAAATTGTCGGTTAAACATTGTTTGTTTCAATAATGCATTACGAGTTATCTGTCAATTACATATGTCGTGACGCTATCACGTGACGTGGGGGCGCCTCGCTTAAAGTAAAAGCACAAACTTAAAACTCTCGTCTCTTGACTCCTGTTTTCTCTTGAATTAGTTTAATATTTGTGAGTTACAAAACATAACCCAGAGTCATCAAATGCTTTTCTTGTCTCATGTTGATGCAAGAAATGAAGCACAAAGCGACCAAAACTGTTTAACAAACCTATGTGGAATATAAAGTGGTGTCGATCCAAACTGCTGCAGTATTAAAAGTGTAACTCATGTTGCTGGGCTCACATTGTGTCGCTTGTTGCCATGTGGTTCTTTATTTTTATTTATTTAGAGATTTAGCGTAGTAACAGGCCCTTCCGGCTCACCGAGCCCCTGCCCAATTACCCCCATGTGACAAATTAACCTGCTAATCAAACGTGTTTGGAATATGGCAGGACAGCGGAGCACCGGGGGGAAAGCCACACTCTCACAGAGACAATGTGCACACTCCTTGCAGACAGCGGCGGGAGCTGAACCAAGGTCACCGGTGCTGCAATAGCGCTACGCTAACTGTGCTGACCCAAACAACTTCCATCAGCAAGTGGAAACAAATGCCAGTTCCACAATTCTCAGTGCCCGTCCTGTCATCATCCCGTACATTCTGTTTACATTACAGAGTGCTCGGGCCATCTTAACACTGTGATCAAGGGTTAAATTAATCAAAAAGATGACACTGTCAATCAAGTTTAGCAAAGTCATAAACATCTTGAGGGGACAGAGAAAATCCGCAGAAATCCATTGCTTCTCAGTTACAAAGTTATCACCCTGCAGTGAGACATGACAGCACATGAACAGTGCTCACGAATACCAGATTCAGTGAATAGACAGTTCGGCATTTGAATTCCACAATTTTGAACTCCAGCTGTACAGGTAGGGTAAAGGCAGGTAGGCTTTTTTCCACTGAGGTTGGGTGGGACGGCAACTAGAAGCCACGAGGTAAGGGCAAATGGTGTAAAGTTTAAGGGAAACATGAGGGGAAACGTCTTCACACAGAAGGTCCGGAGAGTGTGGAAGGAGCTGCCATCACAAATGTTGCATGCAAGCTCGATTTTAATGTTTAAGAGAAGATTGGATGGTAGGTACATGGAGGGCTATGGTCCTGTGCAGGTCAATGGGAGTAGGCAGTTTAAATGGTGTAGAACAGACTAGATAGGCCAAACGGCCTGTTTCTCGGCTGTACTCTTCTATGACTCTACGATTTTACCTGAAAATAGAACATCTATAAAGCAGTTGTATTTCTCACTAGTCCAAGTCGATTCTTCTGCAAATTAACTGGTGGGCTGTGAGCAGAATCGACCATCTCATTGGAGACGCGTTGCGGGACTGAATTGTCAATTGTTAAAATGCCGCAGTAAACACAGTCACAATATTTCAGAGACAAGTAAACAAAATGATCTCAAATGAATTTCTGTGCACAGCAAAACTCAAAACCTTTATTGCTGCATTCCATGTTTATTAACATTCCTCTCAGAAATCACAAGATTTAATGCAATGAAATATATCCGGCATTATTATCAGAATTTTATAGGTTATAACATACAACTGTATGATACTTCAATTTGATATTAAGTACATAAACCATTTGTATGGTCCTATCAAAACCGTTTGGGATTCAGAGTTCACTCCTAATTCTGTGGAAATGCAATTTCTCTCTCTGAATAAAAACTACTCAGCTGGAACCTTACTCTACTCCAGCTCCCGTCGTAGACTAGGAAGTTGGTCCAGCAGGTGCCTTCAAATGAGATGAGCAGAGTGTTATTCAAATCCATCTCATTGATTATATAGAATTGCTGTTCCATGCACGATACTTGTACAGAGATACGAGTACAGAGAGACAACAGTATTCCCTGAGAAGATATTCTGTTGCCACAAGGATCTGCTGAATGAAGGTTAAAAGTGATTCATGCAGGCTGGACATGATTTATCATGGTTGCAGGAGGGGAGGCAGCAATAGTTCCCCGTGACACACTTTATCATGATGTTTAAGTTCACGTGGGTAAGTGTGAAGTAATCGGACAGAGACACCAGAAATATTTTGATTATGACTTGGGGAATAAAAGAACTTACTAACTCAGTATCCCACATTTCCTTGGTTATCCTTGATTCTTCATAAGGAATACAGTATTCAGTGTTCATTCCTTTCCACACTGCCACCTTGTGTTGGAGTTCTTTGCTGCAAACAATGATCCACAAAAATCACTGCCAAGGAATTTAAAGAAGAGAAAGTTTGCTGGAAATCCAAGCAACACACACCAAATGCTGGAGGAACTCAGCAGGCCAGGCAGCATCTATGGAAAAAAGTACAGTCGATGTTTCGGGCCGAGACCCTTCGGCAGGACTTTCAAGATCAAATACATTTCTGTTTTTTGACATTCCTAGATGGGTCGCAACAGGTAAGCAAAATTGTTTTAATATTAGTAATTCCAGAGCGGATTTTATAATAACCTGGTAACTTCATTGACACCCATAACACATAGGAGCAGAATTAGCACATTCAGCCCGTCGACTCTGTTCTACTATTCAATTATGGTAGCTTTACTATCGCTCTGATCTCAATCTCATGCCTTCTCGCCAGCAGTTAACAATCAAGAACATATCAACCTCTGATTTAAATACACCCAATGACGTGGCCTCCACAACCACCTCTGGCAGTAAAGTCCACAGATTGACAGCCTTCTTGTAAAAGAATTTCCTCCATATCTCCGTTCTAAATACTGATCAGCCTTCTTTAATGCTGCCCATCATTCTTCAGTACTGGTAATCTTCCTTCATTCCAGATTTCAATTTTATTTACGGAAAATAAATTCCCCAGTTTTGAACCGGCGCTTCACTTCCTGTCTCCAGTTCACCAGAAAAGGCTTTTCTTTGGCACCATTCCAGCAACCCCTTACAACACTTTGCTACAGACTGGGAGAGGCTGTTTATTCGAATTCAGTACCCAGTTACAATACTGTCAGGACATGGGTACATGCAGTTTGGCACCGGCGCAGCCGAATCTTACATCACATTGCTCCTGACTGAAAGTCCACAGGTAGGGTTGTTCTTGATTGACTAGATCACCACTGATTGCAGTGGGCAGTCCCCTGCAAAATGCTAAAAGCGGGGTAGTTCCCTCAGAGCAACACGGCTGACGCCGTCCGCCGGGATCTGCGTGCCCGCCGGGATCTGCATGCCCGCCTTCCATTAAAAAAAAAACAGGGAAGCCATGCTCTAAAGACAGGAAGGGTTTCTTAATGAACAACCTCTGAAATAAACTGACTTGATGTAGATAAGATGCTCTAACTTCTCTACATATAAAGGGAAGTGTATTTCAGAACTTGTTGGTTAAGTTCGACTTATTTCGCACCAACATTTTCAAAATTGATCAATTTCTGCGTCCGGTCGCATTTATCAGCATAACTTTGACCACATAACAATAAAGAGCATCTAGTTCACGCGGTCCGGGAGCGATCAGAAAGCTGTTACAGAGCTCGTTTGCTGACCCACAGTCTGCTCCTCCCTGGATGTTCCGGGTTCAGTGGCTGATCTGCCACAACTGAAATTAAGACGAAGTAGAGCTTTCTCCAAACCATCTTTAAACTGCGAAGTAGAAAAATAGTAAATAATGGGATCGACCACACTGTTCAGATACGTTATAAACAGCGTATTGTAAAAGATATTCACTGCTGTGTGATACGACTTGCAGTCGAAGTGTCTTCTTAGTTTAGTGACCAAAACGGCGACCACAACAACACTGGTGGGCAAGAAGCAAATGACAAAAACTGCAGCCACGGCTGTCACAAGTTTCACAGTTCGCTTATATTTACCCCGCATTCCAGTTTCCATCTGGCGTAACTTCCAGATGATGGAGGACGTAGAGTATAAGATAACTGAAACTGGCAAAAGAAACTTAAAGAATATAAAAATAAAGTCAGTCCAAATTGCTGGGGCACTCAGAGCATTCTTACTGCTGAAAGGCTCACAGTTTGTCACGTTGTGCTGTTTGAAGTCATGTTTGTCGAACAGCAAGTGCAAACAAATAGCCACCGCTACAATCCACAGACCGCCTGCTATCATCACCGCACACCTCGTAGTGATCTTGTTTACCTTGTGGAGTGGATGGACCACCTTAAAGTAACGATCGATCGCAATAATCATGAGGAAAAATACGCTGCTAATCCGGTTCAGGGAAATCATGAATATGTTCAGTCGACACAGTCCATCACCAAAAATCCAGTCCTTCCCTCGGAGAAAATAATCAGCTCGAAAGGGTACGCAGCACATTAACAAAGTGTCCGCAATCATCAGATTCAGTGAATACACAATACTCGGTTTCCGGGACTTCACATGAGCACAAAAGATCCACAAAGCAACCGTATTTGTAGCAATCCCGAGGATGAATGTGACGATAATTACGGGCGGGTTGTAGGACGAGCTCACATCTTCACCAAGAGCACATTCCTGGGTCGAGTTCGCCATTGCGCAAAGAGCGGCCACACAGTCAAGGTGTTTCAGAGCGGAGCGAACTCATTCGGAGACGAACAACCTGATCAACTGATCTTCTTCGAATGAGTTTGCGGGGTCGAGTTGGCCATTGCACGAAAAAGTCAAGATGTGTCCGGGGAGATCAAACTCAATCAGAGACAACCAACCTGAAGAGCTGATCCGCATCGAATGAGTTTGTTCCCGTCTCGCTGCAGTACATGGGCGGAGTGAAATAGTCAGAGCACCAATAAAAAGTGCGATCAACTCATCAAGTTCCAGGAAAATTAGAAGCATCAGCATTCAGATTAAGCAGCAAACAATGACATATATTTAGCTTTCAATGCCCGGCATAAAATTGTACTCCACTTAGTTTTGCTGTTGAGTGCATGAACAATTTTATTTTTAAAATTAATGAGGAGGCGTAATTTTAAGCTGATTAGAGGGAAGTATAAGGGGGTGTCAGTCAGGGGCGGAGTTTATTACGCAGCGAGGTTGGGTGCGAGGAACACGCTGCCAGGTTTGGCGGTGGAGGCGGATACATCAGGGGCATTTCAGAAACTCTTAGGTAGGCACATGGTTGGTAGGAAAATGGAGGACTATGCAGGGTTTGACAGACCTCAAAGAAGATTAAAATTCGACACACATCGTATTGTGATATAATAAGTTCTTTCAAAAAGGACAAATTATCTAATAGTATCAACCCAAAAAAAATATTTCACTCTGTTATAAAGATATTCTTGTAAAATCTCCTGCCAACAATTGACATCAAAATGCACTGGGATATGAATTAAAATCGCAAAACGCAGAAAACTCCCAGTATGTAAACCCTGGAAAGAAAATCAGAACTTATGCTTCAGTTTTCTCCTTCTTTCTCCTTTTTTTATTTGGATTTCAACAGTTTTTGATTGTCTTTTGAGAGGGGGATGACTCCCTGAACATCATCTGGTATCAGTGAAGGTGCTGTATTTAAGCAAATATTCTTCCTATTTTAAGGATTTGTAATATAGAAGTCCATCTACTTCCTCTGGTTTGGGCAAGAGATTGAATGACATAGCTGTGGAACAGAATAGTTTCAAAATATCTGAGTGGATGAATATCTATCCTGGTGTGCAATGGAGATGCTGAGAGACATTATGGGACCAGGAAAGAGGAAACTGTCAAAGCAGCAGAGGACTTCAGAGGTATCACAGGCATCTGTGATCCGTTAGCCTGTGGGGAGGCGGCAGAAACAAACTGTAAGTTATGAAACTGACGCTGGAGGGTAAATAGAGTCTTCAAGGAAATACGTCAGGGGTTCCTCCGGGAGATTAAAGCCTGATACTCAGTGGTGGGTCGAGTTCCCATTGGAAATACGAGAAAGTATCCAGGACCTGACGCGACACAGGCTCTTTCAAGTCTTCCAACAGTCAGAAGTTTAGATCTACTTTGGCTGTGAGGTTATCGATGTACTCGAACCAGTACAATAGAAATGAATGCAGGACCAGGCCATAGAAATCGTTGAACTTCATCCACAGTTCATTCAGATCTTCACCTCAACACTTGATGCACATTGGCACAAATGGCAGAACCTCTGCCGCACTGCACCTGAACTCTGGGTTCAACACATAACCCTGGATTCATTTGGGTGTGGACTTTGTACATTCTCCCTGGACTACATGGATTCGCTCCGGGTGCTCCAGTGCCCCTGCCACCTTGCAAACAAATGCATCTCAGTAGATGAATGTCCTGCTGTAAGTCGCTCCAAATATTACACCATTGGGCCAAAAGATATAGGCGCACAACAGGGTATTTGGCCCATTGACTTTGCTTTCATCGTGGCTGACACATTTTCTGTATCAGTCCCAACCTCCTGTCTTCTCCCCATATCCTTTTTTGATTAATTAAGAATCTATAAACTTCTGCCTTAAGTATACCCAATACCCTAGCCTCCACTGTCACATGTGGCCACGAAATACACAGGGTCACCAGACTCTGGCTAAAGAAATTCCTCCTGATCTCCATTCTAAAAGGAAGTCCCTGTATTCTAAGGCGCTATCCTCTGCTCTCTGACACCCGAATCTTAGGAAACATCCTCTCCACATCCTCTCTTGGTAGGTGGTAGAGTGTGGGAGGAACCAAGGAATTTGTGAGGAGAAATTTTAAAAGTTTGGATTAATTTACGTAGTATAGCTTGACAGTCACCAGAATCATAACGGGGTAAATTGTTAATTTCTCCCCGAGACTTATAGAATTAAGGACATCTGTATTCAAATACCAACAGTTTTAAGCTGATATTTGCCATACACCATACTGAACATGCAACTTGTCACGCACATGGAACAGTGGCAAGCTCACTCTCAAATCCGCAGCTTCATTCACTGACAGCTCAATAACCATATTAGGAACACTTCCACATTCCATTCTTTCACTCAGACTGACTCATTCCCTTCCCATCCGGGAAACGTGGTGCTAATCTAAAAGAAAGACGAGTTACTCAGAGTGGACGTGTGCCATTACGTTCTCATCAAAGCCATTAATTTCGGCATGAAGACAAAGGTCCATAACAGCCACTGTGAGTGGACGGATACTGTAGGTTCAGTACCTTCCGACCAAAATGCCCAAAAAGCTGATTTCAACTTGGATAAAGACTTATGAAGGCAGATTCCAAACGGTCTCTCGGAGTATCTGGGCAGCCCTGTGGTGAGGTTGTTTAAACAGTGGAGGAACCAGACTGGTGAAGATTAAAGGCGCGAAACCCCATCAGCTGGACTCCTATCAGGTTCCCTCATGTTGCCTGTGAGTTATCCTGCCAAGATTGCCAGTACTCGTGCTCAGGTATACAATATGAACTCCTGCCTTTGAGTCGCAAACCTCCAGACAATCCTTCATTGCCACCTGCATTTCTACTTCACTGAAGGCCTTTGCTCTTCCTCCAGTCTTGTTTCCATCACTGGGGCATGACAGCCCCATTCAACAAATGCAAGATGCCATCTGACTTCGGGAACCCCTGGCCTACAGCTGCTCAAAGAACAAAAGGAGCATTCGGGATGGAACTGAGAAGCTCAGGTCTATACTGCAGAAACGCTACAGAGAGCTGCCTAAATTGTAGGTGGAGCAGAGCACCTCACGTACACCCTGTCACAAGGCATCTCCCATCTCTGGAGGACCATAAGACCTCCGTAAGATATTAGATCAGAACTAGCCTATTCAGACCATCGAATCTGATCCTCTATTTAATTATGCCTGAATTTCTGTTTTCAACTCCAGTATCCCAACTTCACCCTACAAACCTTTTAAACTTTTTTTTATTGTGTTTTCAAATAGTTACAGAATAAAAGTGTGTGAAAAAGAAAATATGCGTTACCCATCCCCCCTCCCCTTAACCCCTCCCCCCTAACATCCCTATAGAAAAAAAGAAGAAAGAAAGAAAGAAAGAAAGAAAGAAAGAAAGAAAGAAAGAAAGAAAGAAAGAAAGAAAGAAAGAAAGAAAGAAAGAAAGAAAGAAAGAAAGAAAGAGAGAAAGAAAGAAAGAGAGAAAGAAAGAAAGAAAGAAAGAAAGAAAGAAAGAAAGAAAGAAAGGAAGAAAGAAAGAAAGAAAGAAAAAGGAATGGCTGGATATTGGAAGATCCCCACATGCTCCATGGAGTTCGTAATAACTTTAGTATATATATTTATTTCTTTACCCAAGTAACCAACTATTTCATCTTCGGAGCACCAATATATTTAATCCTATCTTTTGTAAATAAGGGCGCCAAATTTTCAAAAATGTTTCATATTTATCTCTTAAATTATAAGTAATATTTTCAAGTGGAATACAGACATAAATTTCTTTCTTCCAACGATCTATACTTAAGTATGTATCCGATTTCCAAGTAACTGCAATAGCCTTTTTGGCTACTGCCAATGCAATTTTTATAAATTCTTTCTGATATTTATTCAATTTGGATATCGGTTTTATCCCTTCAATATCACCTAGTAAAAGTAATATTGGATTATGTGGAAGTTGTATTCCAATAATTTGTTCCAATAAAACTCTTAAATTTGTCCAAAAAGGTTGAATTTTAGAACAAGACCAAGTAGAATGTAAAAAAGTACCAATTTCTTGGTTACATCGGAAACACTGATCAGATAAATTTGGGTTTAATTTATTTATTTTTTGTGATGTAATATATAATTGATGTAAAAAATTGTATTGCACTAATCTTAATCGGACGTTTATTGTATTTGTCATACTCTCAAGACATAGTCTTGACCAATTTTTTTCTTCAATTTTAATATTCAAATCACTTTCCCACTTTTGTCTTGACTTGTGGACTCCTTGTTTAATTGCCTGTTTTTGAATCAAATTATACATACAAGAGATAATTTTTTTAATCTTTCCTTTTTGAATTAAAGTTTCTATTTCATTGGATTTCGGTAATAACATAGTTTGACCTAATTTTTCTCTTAAATAAGCCCTTAGTTGAAAGTAACAAAAAAGAGTGTTGTTTGATACTTTATATTTATTCTTTAATTGATCGAATGACATTAATATACCTCCTTCAAAACAATCTCCTATATATCTAATCCCTTTTTGAAACCAGTTATATAAAAGTTGATTATCCATTGTAAAAGTCTATTTTGAATTAAAGATCTCTTTGCTAATAAGGATTTCTTTGTCTCATCGTCAACATTTATCTTATTCCATAAGTCAATCAAATGTTTTAATATAGGAGATTCTCTTTTCCCGTATCCATTTAGATTCCCATTTATATATAAAATCTTCTGGTGTGTTTTCTCCTATTTTATCTAGTTCTATTCTAATCCATGCCGGTTTATCAAAAGATGCAATAAAACTAAGTTGATTTGCTTTATAATAATTCTTAAAATTTGGAAGTTGTAACCCTCCTAGCTCAAATTTCCATGTCAATTTTTCCAACGATATTCTTGACATCTTACCTTTCCAAAGAAACTTCCTCACATATTTATTTAGCTCTTGAAAAATCTTCTGGGGTAATTGTATTGGTAGTGATTGAAATAAGTATTGTAATCTAGGGAATATATTCATTTTTATGGTATTTACTCTACCTACTAATGTTATTGGTAATACCATCCATTTATCAAGATCTTCTTGAATTTTTTTCAATAGTGGTAAATAATTTAATTTGTATAAGTTCTTTATGTCATTATCAACTCTTATACATAAATATTTTATACCATTTGCCGGCCATCTAAATTAAATACGGAAGAACAGAAGGGATTAGATACGCCTTTTACATTGAAAGAGGTCGAAGAAGCACCAGGATCATTTCAAAGTAATAAATCTCCAGGAGAAGATGGTTTTCCGCCTGAATTCTATAAAAAGTTTAAAGATTTATTAGTTCCTCCTTTTATGGAGTTAATACACCAAGCGGAAAGAACGCATAAACTTTCAGAATCTTTTTCGACAGCTCTTTTAATAGTATTGCCAAAAAAAGATAGAGATCTTTTAAAGCCAACATCATATAGACCTATTTCTTTATTAAACACTGATTATAAAATAATAGCAAAAATCTTATCTAATACATTATCTAAATGCTTACCAAAATTAGTACATATGGATCAAACAGGATTTATTAAAAATAGACAATCGGCAGATAATGTAACTCGGTTATTTAGTATAATTCACTTAGCGCAGAAGAGGGAGGAAATGAGCGTGGCAGTTGCTTCGGATGCAGAAAAAGCATTTGATAGATTGGAATGGGATTTTTTATTTAAGGTATTGGAAAAATATGGATTAGGAGTATCTTTTATAAAATGGATTAAAACCTTAAATACTAATCCCAAAGCTACAGTAGTGACAAATGGTCAAATTTCAACACCATTTCAGTTAACAAGGTCAACTTGGCAAGGTTGTCCATTATCACCTGCTTTATTTGTGTTGGCGATAGAACCATTAGCTGAATTGATTAGAATGGACCCAGATATTAAGGGTTTCAGAGTTAATCAGGAAGAATACAAGATTAACTTATTTGCTGATGATGTTCTGCTTTATCTAACAAACCCATTGCATTCGTTGCGTAAATTATCCTATAGATTAGAAGAATATGGGAAAATATCAGGTTATAAAATAAATTGGGATAAAAGTGAAATTTTACCTCTTACTAAAGGAAATTATAATCAATGTCGATTAAGAACCCAATTTAGATGGCCGGCAAATGGCACCCTACAAACCTTAAACCCCTTCACATCAAGAACCTATAAATCGTTATCTTAAATACACTCAATGATTTGGCCTCCTCCGCCCTATATGACAATGAATTCCACAGGTTCCTACTCTCTGCCTGAGGAAATTCCTCATCCCAGTTCCAAAGAGATGTCCCATTGTCTGGAGGCTGTGTCCTTGGATCCCGGATCCTTGGATCCTCGTATCGTCCGCTACTAATAGAAACATCCGTGACTAATTACCTCAGGATGGGAAAAAACCATCTATAGGAACGGACAGGGGTGGACAATGTTCCTTAGCTGAAGAGGTGGATATTTTGCAAACCTTTTGTATATTGAATATTCTGTAATATTTCAGTAATATTGTATATATATTTGTTGACTAAGGATTCTTCTTATAATTAATATTAATTACCATATAAATTACGTTATTTGCCTACGTCATTGTATAATAAGTGTGCGCCTCGTTGGAAGTAAAATAACGACGTTAAGGGTCTCATCTTCCTGCTCTTGTTTGTCTTTGAATTAGTTTAACGTTTTGCAGTTACAAAACATAATCCAGAGTCACCAAAGGCTTTTGATTCCTCATGTTGATGCAAAAAAAATGAAGCATAGAGTGATCAAAACTGTTCGACAAACCCATGTGGAATATAAAATGATGTCGATGAAATTGCTGCAGCATTGAAAGTGTAACTCATATTGCTGGGCACAGATTGTATCGCTTGTAGACATGTGGTATTTTATTTGGATTTATTTAGCGATTTAGCGCAGTAACAGGCCCTTCCGGCTCACCGAGCCCCTGCACAATTACACCCATGTGACCAATTAACCTACCAATCCAGGCGTGTTTGGAATGCGGCAGGAAAGCGGAGCACCAGGGGGAAACCCATGCGGTCATAGATAGAATGTACATACTCCTTACACACAGACAGCAGGTAGAAACAAATCAGCAAGTAGAAATAACTGGCGCTTCCACGATTCACAGAGCCCCACTCGTCATCATCCCGTACATTCTGTTTACATTCCAGAGTGCTCGGACCATCTTAACACTGTGATCAAGGGTTAAATTCATCAAATGGATGACACTGTCAATCAAGTTTAGCAAAGTCATAAACATCTTGAGGGGACAGAGAAAATCCCCAGAAATCCATTGCTTCTCAGTTACAAAGTTATCACCCTGCAGTGAGACATGACAGCACATGAACAGTGCCCACAAATACCAGATTCAGTGAATACACAGTTCTGCATCTGAATTCCGCAATTTTGAGCTCCAGCTGAATTCAGATCATTAATGTTGCGTTCCATGTTTATTAACATTCCTCTCGGAAATCACAAGATTTAATGCAATGAAATATATCCGGCATTATTATCAGAATTTTATAGGTTAGAACATACAATTGTATGATACTTCAACTTGATATTAAGTACATAAACCATTTGTATGGTCCTATCAAAACAGTTTGGGATTCAGAGTTCACTCCGAATTCTGTTGAAATGCAATTTCTCTCTCTGAATAAAAACTACTCAGCTGGAATCCCACCCTACTCCAGCTCCCGTCGTAGACTGGGAAGTTGGTCCAGCAGGTGCCTTCAATGAGATGAGCAGAATGTTACTCAAATCCATCTCATTGATTATATAGAATTGCTGTTCCATGCACGATACTTGCCGAGTACAGAGAGACAACAGTATTCCCAGAGCAGATTTTCTGTTACCACAAAGATCTGCTGAATGAAGGTTAGAAGTGATTTCTGATCTCCTTCATGCAGCCTGGACATGGTTTATCATGGTTGTAGGAGGGGAGGCAGCAATAGTTCCTCGCAACACACTCTATCATGTTGCGTAAGTTCACGTGGGCAAGTGTGAAATAATCGGACAGAGACACCAGAAATATTTTGATTAGGACTTGGGGAATAAAAGAACTTACTAACTCAGTAACCCACATGTCTTTGGCTATCCTTGATTCTTCATAAGGAATACAGTATTCAGTGTTCATTCCTTTCCATACTGCCACCTTGTGTTGGAGTTCTTTACTGCAAACAATGATCCACAAAAGTCACTTCCAAGGAATTTAAAGAAGAGAAAGTCTGTTGGAAATCCAAGCAACACACACACAAAATGCGGGAGGAACTCAGCGCGCCAGGCAGCATTTATGGAAAAAGGTACCGTCGATATTTCGGGCCGAAACCCTTCGGCAGGGCTTTCAAGATCAAATATATTTCAGTTATTTTTTGACATTCCTTGATAGGTCTCAACAGGTAAGTATAATTGTTTTAATATTAGTAAATCAGAGCGGATTTTATAAAAACTTGGCAACTTCATTGACACCCATAGCACATAGGAGCAGAATTACTCCATTCAGCCCATCGACTTTGTTCTACCATTATATAATGGTAGCTTTACTATCGCGCTGAACCCATTCTCACGCCTTCTCGCCAGCATGTAACAATCAGAAACATATCAACCTCTGCTTTAAATATACCCAATGACTTGGCCTCCACAACCATCTCTGGCAGTAAATTCCACAGATTGGCCACCTTGTTGTAAAAGAATTTCCTCCATATCTCCGTTCTAAATACTGATCAGCCTTCTTTAATGCTGCCCATCATTCTTCCTTCATTCCAGATTTCAGTTTTATTTACGGAACATAAATTCCACAGTTTTGAACAGGGGTTTAACCATCTGTCTCCAGTTCATTGGGAGAGGCTGGTTATTCGAATTCAGTAACCAGTTTCAGTACTGTCAGGATATGGGTACATGCAGTTTGGCACCAGCGCAGCCGCCTCTTAGATCACATTGCTCCTGACTGAAAGTCCACAGGTAGGGTTGTTCTTGATTGACTAGATCACCACTGATTGCAGTCAGTCAACCTGAGAAAGGCCCACTATAACGGGTAGAAGCTAGCTACAAACGAGAAACATAGGCTGAAGTCATCTGGGGAAGCAATTGCTTATATGGAAAGAGGAAATCTTAAATATCCATAAACCCTTTCCTTTAAAGCAGGGGATCCCAACCTGGGGTCCTCGGAAACCTTACTATTTTTTTAAGTTAATTTTTTTATAAGTTTCTACAATGCAACAACAAAAATACAGTAAAAAAAATAAGTTTATTCAGTGTAAAACCAGCATATCAAATGTACAGTTCATAACAGTTAAGGAAAAGCAGCCACAGTAGAATCGTATAAACCAGCCCACCCTCCCACCACCCAACTCCAAGCCAATTTACGATATATAGAAAAGTTAATGAAAACACCACAAAGCTGTGTTTATAAAAAGAAGGTATATTGCCTACTACCTAAACTATAATATGTTTAGACATTTAAAAAACCATAAATCTTAACCGACAGAAGCTGGCAGTAAAGGATTTAAATACAAAAGAAAAAAGGAGGGATGAACCCTGCATCTAAACGGGAATTATGAAAATATTCAAGAAAAGGTCCCCACGCCTTTTGGAACTTTATGCCCGAATTAAGAAGTGAATAATGAATCTTTTCAAGGTCTAAGCAGGACGTAATATCTCTGAGCCATTGAGCATGAGTGGGTGGGGCCGCATCTCTCCGCCTAAGAAGGACTGCATGTCTGTCCAAAAGAGAGGCGAAAGACAATGTACGACGTTTAGTCCGACTCAGATGCGCGTCATCTCCCGAGTTGCCGAAAAGAGCAGAGGGTTAGGTTCCAAGAGGCAATTAAGCATATGGAATAAACTTTAACAAAACTATGGAAGTGTATTTACATCACATAAACACAAGGTACAGCAATCAGTCAATATTTACAAGACAGTAAGTATACTGAAATTAAAATGTACCGTCTATAAGAATATCAATTCCCCGGGGGGGCCCATCGCTCACGGAAGTCCACACAATGTACCCGTCGCAACCGCGTGCTCCCTCTCCAGGTCCAGTCGGGCACGAACGTGTCCTCGGAAAAGGGGCAGGCAGACGGCTCGGGCAGCGCCCTCCACTTCCCGCCGCTATGCCTGTGAAGGGCCATCTTGGCCAAACCCAGGACCAAGCCCACCAGCAGATTCTCCTCACGCCCCGTTCCCTGGCGTCCGGGTCGTACACTAACACCTCCCGCCCACACAATGGACAGCTGGCAGGTTAAGCTGCTCAAGGGGAAGCATCCCTGCGGAAAGGGACTTCCAATGGGGACCTCTTCCCTTGCCAGATGGTAACACAAGGCGAGTCCGGTCGGCAGACGAAGGCAAGGAAGTCAAAGGTGTGCAGGAGCAGCCCGCACAAGAAACGCCTCCGAGCGTCACGGAACCGCCCGGTGGGCATCCCTGCGAGACGGCTCACGCTGTGCGGGACCCTTTCCCGCGTGCTCTCCCGAGGCGTGGCTCCATACAGCCGGAACACCACTTCCCCGCAACTCCCGGCACCCACCGTAATAGGATCGGGACCAGAAACCCCAGCAGCCACAGAACCATCCGACGGCACAGGAGCGCCCTGCCCGGATGAGGCCAGACCCCGTACCCTCCACAGTTCCCGTTAAAAGCGGGGTAGTTCCCTCAGAGCAGCACGGCTGACGCCGACTGCCGGGATCTGCGTGACCCTCCTTCCATCAGAAAACAGGGAAACCATGCTTTAAAAACAGGAAGGGTTTCTTAATGAACAACCTCTGAAATAAACTGACTTGATGTAGATACGATGCTCTAACTTCTCTACATATGAAGGGAAGTGTATTTCACAACTTGTTCGTAAAGATCGACTTATTTCGCACCAACATTTTCAAAATTGATCAATTTCTGCGTCCGGTCGCATTTATCAGCATAACTTTAATCACATAACAATAAAGAGCATCTAGTTCACGCGGTCCGGGAGCGATCAGAAAGCTGTTACAGAGCTCGTTTGCTGACCCACAGTCTGCTCCTCCCTGGATGTTCCGGGTTCAGTGGCTGATCTGCCACAACTGAAATTAAGACGAAGTAGAGCTTTCTCCAAACCATCTTTAAACTGCGAAGTAGAAAAATAGTAAATAATTGGATCGACCACACTGTTCAGATACGTTATAAACAGCGTATTGTAAAAGATATTCACTGCTGTGTGATACGACTTGCAGTCGAAGGGTCTTCTTAGTTTAGTGACCAAAACGGCGACCACAGCAACACTGGTGGGCAAGAAGCAAATGACAAAAACTGCAGCCACGGCTATCACAAGTTTCACAGTTCGCTTATATTTACCCCGCATTCCAGCTTCCATCTGCCGTAACTTCCAGATGATGGAGGACGTAGAGAAGAGGATAACTGAAACTGGCAAAAGAAACTTAAAGAATATAAAAATAATTCCAGTCCAAATTGTTGTGGTATTCAGAGGCATATTAATGCTGAAAGGCTCACAGTTTCTCACTTTGTGTTGTTTGAAGTCACGTTTGTCTATCAACAAGTGCAAACAAATAGCCACCGCTACAATCCATAGACCGCCTGCTATCATCACCGCACACCTTGTAGTGATCTTGTTTACCTTGTGGTGTGGATGGACCACCTTAAAGTAACGATCGATCGCAATAACCATGAGGAAAAAGACGCTGCCAATCCGGTTCAGGGAAATCATGAAAACGTTCACTCGACACAGTTCATCACCAAAAATCCAGTCCTTCCCTCGGAGAAAATAATCAGCTCGAAATGGTACGCAGCACATTAACAAAGTGTCCGCAATCATCAGATTCAGTGAATACACAATACTCGGTTTCCGGGACTTCACGTGAACACAAAAGATCCACAAAGCAATCGTATTTGTAGCAAGTCCGAGGATGAATGTGACGATAATTACGGGCGGGTTGTAGGACGAGTTAACATCTTCACCAGGAGCACATTCCGGGGTCGAGTTCGCCATTGTACAAAAAAGCGGCCGCACAGTCAAGATGTTTCAGAGGAGAGCGAACTGATTCGGAGACGAACAACCTAATAAACTGATCTTCTTCGAATGAGTCTGCTCTCCTCTGGGTGCAATATATGGGTGGAGTGATTACTCAGAGATGTCCGATGAAATCATCAAGTTCCAGGAAATCCAGAGGCACAAACGTTCAGATTAAGGAGCAGACAATGAAGTTATATCTGATTGTCAGATTCCTTCCACAATCTGATGTTTGCTTTAAACAACAACTGAACCCCTTGACCATGTCTGCATGTTTTCATGAACCACGAGGTTCAAGAACAGATACTACCGTCCAACCATTAGGTCCTTGAACACAACAGGATAACTGCAGGCATTCTGTTTCTGCTGTTCCCACAACCAAATGATCTAACATAAAGCACACTTTACCTTGTTATTTCATGTCCGTCTCTCTTTTTTCGATTTCAACAGTTTTTGATTGTCTTTTTAGATTTAAATGACTCCCTGTGCATCATCAGATGTTCGTGAAGTTGCTGTATTTAAGCAAATCTTTTTTATTTTAAGGAATTGTAATATAGAAGTCCATCTACTTCCTCTGGTTTGAGCAAGAGATTCTGTCGTGGTCCAGTCCGAAATCCGCATTCCGGTTCACGATCCCGTCCGCGGACTCCGGACTCTGGGTCCTCCGACTGTCCCTTGTTTCGATTGGACTTAAACATAAGCACCTGATGCTCATCTTAAGGGCTGGGAATATAAGTGGCCCTGGGATTGAGTGTGGGTGAGGGGTCGTCTCGTCAGTCTCCCCTTGGAGTAACTCACCGGTGGAAGACTAGTACATTCAGTAAGTTATGGATTTGGCTGTTCCGTAGCCCGGTGAGGTTACCGGCCGCTCGAGTCTTGGAGCCACCCCAGACCGAGCTCCCTTCCTGTCCCTCGCCTCCGTCGGGTAAGCCAGGCCGTCTGCCGTTCCCCTACGGTTAGTTTTGTCCCTTCCTGTTCCTTGCCTCCGTCGGGTTGTGTCTCACGTCCTGTCCAGGAGGCTAGCTCCTAGAACCCAAGACTCTAGCTTCGAACTCCAAGCCCCAAGACTCTAGCCTCGAAATCCAAGCCTCAAGACTCTAGCCTCGAACTCCAAGCCCCAAGACTCTAGCCTCGAACTCCAAGCTCCAAGACTCTAGCCTCGACCTCCAAACCCCAAGACTCTAGCCTCGAACTCCAAACCCCAAGACTCTAGCCTCGAACTCCAAACCCCAAGACTCTAGCCTCGAACTCCAAACCCCAAGACTCTAGCCTCGAACTCCAAACCCCAAGACTCTAGCCTCGAACTCCAAGCCCCAAGACTCTAGCCTCGAACTCCAAGCCCCAAGACTCTAGCCTCGAACTCCAAGCCCCAAGACTCTAGCCTCGAACTCCAAGCCCCAAGACTCTAGCCTCGAACTCCAAGCCCCAAGACTCTAGCCTCGAACTCCAAGCCCCGACTCTAGCCTCGAACTCCAAGCCCCAAGACTCTAGCCTCGAACTCCAAGCCCCAAGACTCTAGCCTCGAACTCCAAGCCCCAAGTCTCTAGCCTCGAACTCCAAGCCCCAAGACTCTAGCCTCGAACTCCAAGCCCCAAGACTCTAGCCTCGAACTCCAAGCCCCAAGACTCTAGCCTCGAACTCCAAGCCCCAAGACTCTAGCCTCGAACTCCAAGCCCCAAGACTCTAGCCTCGAACTCCAAGCCCCAAGACTCTAGCCTCGAACTCCAAGCCCCAAGACTCTAGCCTCGAACTCCAAGCCCCAAGACTCTAGCCTCGAACTCCAAGCCCCAAGACTCTAGCCTCGAACTCCAAGCCCCAAGACTCTAGCCTCGAACTCCAAGCCCCAAGACTCTAGCCTCGAACTCCAAGCCCCAAGACTCTAGCCTCGAACTCCAAGCCCCAAGACTCTAGCCTCGAACTCCAAGCCCCAAGACTCTAGCCTCGAACTCCAAGCCCCAAGACTCTAGCCTCGAACTCCAAGCCCCAAGACTCTAGCCTCGAACTCCAAGCCCCAAGACTCTAGCCTCGAACTCCAAGCCCCAAGACTCTAGCCTCGAACTCCAAGCCCCAAGACTCTAGCCTCGAACTCCAAGCCCCAAGACTCTAGCCTCGAACTCCAAGCCCCAAGACTCTAGCCTCGAACTCCAAGCCCCAAGACTCTAGCCTCGAACTCCAAGCCCCAAGACTCTAGCCTCGAACTCCAAGCCCCAAGACTCTAGCCTCGAACTCCAAGCCCCAAGACTCTAGCCTCGAACTCCAAGCCCCAAGACTCTAGCCTCGAACTCCAAGCCCCAAGACTCTAGCCTCGAACTCCAAGCCCCAAGACTCTAGCCTCGAACTCCAAGCCCCAAGACTCTAGCCTCGAACTCCAAGCCCCAAGACTCTAGCCTCGAACTCCAAGCCCCAAGACTCTAGCCTCGAACTCCAAGCCCCAAGACTCTAGCCTCGAACTCCAAGCCCCAAGACTCTAGCCTCGAACTCCAAGCCCCAAGACTCTAGCCTCGAACTCCAAGCCCCAAGACTCTAGCCTCGAACTCCAAGCCCCAAGACTCTAGCCTCGAACTCCAAGCCCCAAGACTCTAGCCTCGAACTCCAAGCCCCAAGACTCTAGTCTCGAGCTACCCAAGAACTCCAAGTCTCAAGTTCCTAGAACCCAGGCCTCGTCACGCCTTCGCCTGGTTTGGGGTCTGAGCCCGAGTCAAGACCCAGGTTCTGGGTCCGTGTGCAGTCTCGGGCTCGGAGTCCACCCCAGGCTCTTTGTTCCCAGTACCTCTTCCCGGTCCTGCTTCCCCAGCCCTGATGCGACCTGTCCCGTCCTGTTCCTAGTACTTCAGTGTCTGAGTCCCGCATTTGGGTCCAGTCTCAACGCCCCCCTTATCAGAGATTCAACTTGAGTGACATGGCTGTTGAACAGAATAGTTTCAAAATATTTGAGTGGATGAATATCTATCCTGGTGTGCAATGGAGATGCTGAGAGACATTATGGGACCAGGAAAGAGGAAACTGTCAAAGCAGCAGAGGGCTTCAGAGGTATCACAGGCATCTGTGATCCGTTAGCCTGCGGGGAGGACGTAGAAACAAATTGTAAGTTATGAAACTGACGCTGGAGGGTTAATAGAGTCTTCTGGAGAAATAGGTCAGGGATTCCTACGGGAGATTAAAGCCTGATACTCAGTGGAGGGTCGTGTTCCCATTGGAAATACGAGAAAGTGTCCAGGAGCTGACGTTCAGGAGAGAGTAAATTTGCACAAGCACTCTCACACTGTCCTTGTCAGGAGACTTGACGAGTCATTCTTATTGAAGAGAGTCTTGCAAATGCAGGTTCACTAGACGGAGCAAACTGAAATATTTAGTGCTGAGTTGGCAGAGAGTGAGGAACAGATCAGGGGAAGGAAAGGGCTTTCCAGAGTGAGCAGGATTTGTAAAGGATTCTGGCAATGGGGATCTTAAGTGTTGAGTACACCTGATCATTGGGACTCTAGCTTTTTAACTTCTTCTCAAGAAGGTCTGGAATCAAGCATCACTCAACTCACACATGGGAAAAGCAGGGCCTGGGGATCGATTGTCTCTGAATATATCTCCAGCAGTGCGAATACTGAGAATGTTACTGTACAAACTGAGTGGAGTGGGGAGAGCGACCAGCAGCGACATAGGCTCTTCCAAGTCTTCCAACAGTCCGAAGCTTAGATCTTTTTTGGCTGTGAGGTTCTCGATGTACTCGAACCAGTACACCAGAAATAAATGCAGGGGCAGGCCATAGAGATTCCTGACCTTCACCCACAATTCATTCAGATCTTCACCTCAATACTTGATGCACATCCACACAAATGGCAGAACCTCTGCCTCACTGCACCTGAACTCTGGGTTCAACACATAACCCTGAATTCATTTGGGTGTGAACTTTGTACATTCTCCCTGGACTACATGGACTCCCTCTGGGTGCTCCAGTACCCTGCCACCTTGCAAACAAATGCATATCAGTAGATAAATGTCCTGCTGTAAATAGCTCCAAATATTGCACCATTGGGCCAAAAGATATAGACGCACAATTAGTGTATTTGGCCCATTGACTTTGCTTTCATCGTGGTTGACACATTTTTCGTCTCAGCCCCAACCTCCTGTCTTCTCCCCATATCCTTTTTTGATTAATTAAGAATCTATAAACCTCTGCCTTAAATATACCCAATACCCTAGCCTCCACAGTCACATGTGGCCACGAAATACACAGAGTCACCAGACTCTGGCTAAAGAAATTCCTCCTGATCTCCGTTCTAAATGGACGACCCTGTATTCTAAGGCGCTATCCTCTGCTCTCTGACACCCGAATCTTAGGAAACATCCTCTCCACATCCTCTCTTGGTAGGTGGTAGAGTGTGAGAGGAACCAAGGAATTTGTGAGGAGAAATTTTAAAATATTGGATTAATTTACGTAGTATAGCTTGACAGTCGCCAGAAACATAAAGGGATAAATTGTTAATTTCTCCCCGAGACTTATAGAATTAAGGACATCTGTATTCATATACCAATAGTTTTAAGCTGATATTTGCCATACACCATACTGAACATGCAACATGTCACGCACATGGAACAGTGGCAAGCTCACTCTCAAATCCGCAGCTTCATTCACTGACAGCTCAATAACCATATTAGGAACACTTCCACATTCCATTCTTTCACTCAGACTGACTCATTCCCTTCCCATCCGGGAAACGTGGTGCTAATCTAAAAGAAAGACGAGTTACTCAGAGTGGACGTGTGCCATTACGTTCTCATCAAAGCCATTAATTTCGGCATGAAGACAAAGGTCCATAACAGCCACTGTGAGTGGACGGATACTGTAGGTTCAGTACCTTCCGACCAAAATGCCCAAAAAGCTGATTTCAACTTGGATAAAGACTTATGAAGGCAGATTCCAAACGGTCTCTCGGAGTATCTGGGCAGCCCTGTGGTGAGGTTGTTTAAACAGTGGAGGAACCAGACTGGTGAAGATCAAAGGCGCGAAACCCCATCGGCTGGAATCCTATCAGGTTCCCTCATGTTGCCTGTGAGTTATCCTGCCAAGAATGCCAGTATTAGGAGACGTCACGTGGGTGCCGGGCAAGACGGCTGCATTTTAGTGTAGCTCCGACTACCCACCATAAAATTCTATCAACTAGAGCATATTTATCCCGCCTTATTGGAATACGGCTGTTGTACAATTAAAAACTGTTTGGTTTTTTTTACACTGAAAATAATAACTTTGCGAGATAATTCGGTACGATGCCAAGACCTTCGAAGAGCGCTACTGCGATCCACGTGGCTACAAGACAGGTCCCACAATCTGAAGCTCAAGGCACGTCAACGACACAGATGGACCGAGGCTCCAACATGGAGAACTTACTAGCTGAGGTTAGTCGTGTAAGTTCCATTCTGCTCGGGGTGGCTACCGATGTGTCTACAATTAAAGAAACGACCGTCAGTGCCATTCAAGAGAGGCTGACGGAAGCCGAGGGTCGCCTCTCCAGTGTGGAGGACACCACTGTGCCACTGGTGGGTGCCAGCGAGCAGAATAATAAACGCTTGGACCTGCTGTGGAACCGTGTCGAGGAGCTTGAGAACAGGAGCAGACGCAACAACGTCAGGCTGGTCTGTCTAAAGGAGGGTGCGGAAACGGGCGGTCTGATTAAGTGCGTGCAAAGAATCATGTCAGAGGGAGTTGGCATCGAACTGAATGCAGAGTTGGAGATTGAGAGGGCGCACCAGATCCCGGCTCCGAGGCCGGGCGAGGATCGCGCCCCCGCCCCACCCCGGTAGGTGCGTTCTTGCGCTCTTCGGCCGGAGAGAAAGTGCTGCAAGCGGCCAAAGCAAAAAGAGGAGTTGAGTAGGAGGGATGCAAAGTCTCTTTCTTTCCGGATATGTCTAGAGAATTGGCTGAATAACGGAGGGCATTTACTACGGCTCGGAAAATGCTGCAAAGACTCAACGTGGGGTATACACTCGCTTATCCAGCAGTTCTACGCTTCACGTGGAAAGGAAAGAACATGTTCCTTACTAATGCTGCAGAAGCAGAGAAATTCATTCAGGAAAAGTGCGGCGCTGGCTTTGACTGAGAGACAGTAATAGGTGGAGAAAACTTTTTAGGTACAACAGGGTGGGTGGGGAGCTGGATAAAACGGTCTGTTTAGTGCTAGGCTTACTAGCTGGCACGGTACTTGGCGGACTATATCATGTGTCTTTTTCTTTTCTGTTTCTTTGTAGAGTTTATCCCGCCCATTTGTTTTTATTTGTTAGTTAATCTGGCAGGAATATATTATCGCTATGTTTTTGGGTTATGTTGGTGGTTTAATTGTTTGAAAGCTCAGCATTTGCAGTGTTTGTTGGTAATAATTGAGCATGGGGATAGAGTACAACAGGTTTTTCATTGTGTTTTTTTTAATTGTTGCATTCCAGACTCAGACATCCGGGAAAATGTATATTTTTGCAGATGTGTGCATGAAGTTTAGGACATGAAAATTGTTAATTTCATATCATGGAACATTAATGGGTGGGAAACCCAATCAAGAGGGAAAAGTTTTTATCATACCTTAAAGGTAAACAAATTGATGTTGCATTTGTCCAGGAAACACATTTTAAAGATGTTGAAGCACTGAAATTTAGAAGAGATTGGGTGGGTCAGGTATTCCATTCATCATTTAGTAGCAAACAAAATGAGACAATGATTTTAGTTAACAAAAAATTTAATTCTGTATTGCTTGGAGAATTTAAAGACAAGGAAGGCAGGAGAATTTGTATAGATACACTTATTAATGGGGTGAAGGTAGTACTTTGTAACATATATGCTCCTAATAAGAAAGACCCAGACTTTCTTAACAAGGTGAACAAAATTTTAGGTGCCAAGGAGGGAAAAATAATTTTAGCAGGAGACTTTAGCCGAGTAATGGACCCTGGTATTGATAAAAGCAAATTTCAGACATTACCAGTACCTAGGGACAGGGCTGCCTTACATCAACGTATTGAGGATATCGCTCTGGTGGATATATGGCGATTGGTGAATCCATCCGGGAAAGAATATACATTTTTCTCTCATCGACATCAATCCTACTCTAGAATAGATTTTTTTTAATATCCAACTCCGTTGTTGAACAGGTGATAGACTGTAAAATTGGCCCAATAGCATTATCAGGCCATGCACCAGTTGAAATTCAAATTGATTTAAATACTGAAAGGGGAAGGAGGTGTAGATGGCGAATGAATATTATGCTGTTAAAAGATGAGGATTTCAGTGATAAGCTGGCTGAGGATCTGACTTCGTTTTTTGAATTGAACGTAGGGAGCACAGTAAAGCTGTCCTCGGTACGGGAGGCACCCAAGGCGTTTATAAGAGGAAAATTAATAGCACAAGCATCTAAAAGGAAGAAAGAAAATATTTAGCAAATAAAAAATCTGGAGTCAGAAATAACCACATTGGAAAAGGTCTTATCAAGACAATATACTGATGACTTATACAAAGATCTGTGCAATTTGAAATTCCAGCTAAATAACATATATAACAAAGAAGCAGAATATGCATTATTTAGATTAAAAACAAGTTTCTATGAAGGTGGTGACAAAGCTGGTAAGCTGCTGGCACGATATTTAAAGCAGCAGAACAGGAATAGTGTTACACCTGTAATTAAAGGGGATACATTAGTGTCATCATCTAAAGAAATAAATGAAGTCTTTCAACAGTTCTATGAACATCCATATGCATCACCGTTTAATCATGACCAGGAGGAGCTGAATCAGTTTTTTGCTAACATAAAATTGCCTACATTATCCCCACAACAACCCTCCACAGTTCCCGGTAAAAGCGGGGTAGTTCCCTCAGAGCAGCACGGCTGACGCCGACTGCCGGGATCTGCGTGACCCTCCTTCCATCAGAAAACAGGGAAACCATGCTTTAAAAACAGGAAGGGTTTCTTAATGAACAACCTCTGAAATAAACTGACTTGATGTAGATACGATGCTCTAACTATTCTACATATAAAGTGAAGTGTATTTCAGAACTTGTTCGTAAAGATCGACTTATTTCGTACCAACATTTTCAAAGTTGATCAATTTCTGCGTCCGGTCGCATTTATCAGCATAACTTTAATCACATAACAATAAAGAGCATCTAGTTCACGCGGTCCGGGAGCGATCCGAAAGCTGTTACAGAGCTCGTTTGCTGACCCACAGTCTGCTCCTCCTTGGATGTTCTTGGTTCAGTGGCTGATCTGCCACAACTGAAATTAAGACGAAGTAGAGCTTTCTCCAAACCATCTTTAAACTGCGAAGTAGAAAAATAGTAAATAATGGTATCGACCACACTGTTCAGATACGTTATAAACAGCGTATTGTAAAAGATATTCACTGCTGGGTGATACGACTTGCAGTCGAAGGGACTTCTTAGTTTAGTGACCAAAACGGCGACCACAGCAACACTGGTGGGCAAGAAGCAAATGACAAAAACTGCAGCCACGGCTATCACAAGTTTCACAGTTCGCTTATATTTACCCCGCATTCCAGCTTCCATCTGCCGTAACCTACAGATGATGGAGGACGTAAAGAAGAGGATAACTGAAACTGGCAAAAGAAACTTAAAGAATATAAAAATAATTCCAGTCCAAATTGTTGTGGGACTCAGAGCCTTGTTAATGCTGAAAGGCTCACAGTTTGTCACGTGGTGCTGTTTGAAGTCATGTTTGTCTATCAGCAAGTGCAAACAAATAGCCACCGCTACAATCCACAGACCGCCTGCTATCATCACCGCACACCTTGTAGTGATCTTGTTTACCTTGTGGTGTGGATGGACCACCTTAAAGTAACGATCGATCGCAATAATCATGAGGAAAAAGACGCTGCCAATCCGGTTCAGGGAAATCATGAAAACTTTCACTCGACACAGTTCATCACCAAAAATCCAGTCCTTCCCTCGGAGAAAATAATTAGCTCGAAAGGGTATAGAGCACATTAACAGAGTGTCCGCAATCATCAGATTCAATGAATACACAATACTCGGTTTCCGGGACTTCACATGAGCGCAAAAGATCCACAAAGCAATCGTATTTATAGCAAGTCCGAGGATGAATGTGACGATAATTACGGGCGGGTTGTAGGACGAGTTAACATCTTCACCAGGAGCACATTCCGGGGTCGAGTTCGCCATTGCGC
Organism: Hemitrygon akajei; assembly: GCF_048418815.1. Taxonomy (NCBI): domain Eukaryota; kingdom Metazoa; phylum Chordata; class Chondrichthyes; order Myliobatiformes; family Dasyatidae; genus Hemitrygon; species Hemitrygon akajei. Next base: position 18,989,858 of record NC_133137.1, read on the forward strand.
GAAAAAGCGGCCGCACAGTCAAGATGTTTCAGAGGAGAGCGAAATGATTCGGAGATGAACAACCTAATAAACTGATCTTCTTTGAATGAGTCTGCTCTCCTCTGGGTGCAATATATGGGTGGAGTGATTACTCAGAGATGTCCGATGAAATCATCAAGTTCCAGGAAATCCAGAGGCACAAACGTTCAGATTACGGAGCAGACAATGAAGTTATATCTGATTGTCAGATTCCTTCCACAATCTGATGTTTGGTTTAAACAACAACTGAACCCCTTGACCATGTCTGCATGTTTTCATGAACCACGAGGTTCAAGAACAGATACTACCGTCCAACCATTAGGTCCTTGAACACAAGAGGATAACTACACGCATTCTGTTTCTGCTGTTCCCACAACCAAATGATCTAAAATAAAGCACACTTTACCTTGTTATTTCATGTCCGCCTTATTTATTGCTCGTTATTTAGATTTGCATTTGCACCGTTTGCTGTTTATTGATCCTGCTTACAGTTACTAATCTATAGACTTACTGCCTGCCCGCAAGGCTAAGAATCTCAGGGTTGTACATAACGGCATGTATGTACTCTAACAATAAATCTTACTTTGAAATTTGAACTTTGAACACGATTGCCTGATTGGATAATTAACGAGCTGGTGGGCAGGTGTGCTTGATAAAATGGCCACTATTGGGATTTAGGCAGAAGTCCATAAAGGCCACTGGCCACTGTGAGTGGAAGGCTACTGCAGGTACACTAACTGCTGACCGCAGTTCCTGGGAGTTCTGTTGATTTCAACTTAGATAACGACTGAAGATGTTGGATTCCAAAGGTTCTCCCAGGGTATCAGAGCAGACCTGCAGTCAGACAATTTAACCACTAGCCTGGTGAAGATCAGAGGCACCAAGCTTTATAACTTGGACCTCTATCGGGTTCCTTCATATAGCCTATGAGTTATCCTGCCAAGACTCCCAGTGCTCGTGCTGAGATATACAAAATGAATTCAAGCATTTGTGGCCCAGTGCCCAGACAATCCTTCATGTGAGCTCAATCTCAACGTTCAGATGAATTTTGGACAGGTACATGGATGGGAAGCATATGCAGGGCTATGGGCACGGTGAAGGTCAATGAGAGTAGGCAGTTTAAATGGTTTGGTACAGACATGTTGCCTGTGAGTTAACCTGCCAAGACTCCCAGTGCTCGTGCTGAGATATACAAAATGAATTCAAGCCTTTGAGGCCCAATGTTCAGACAATCCTTCATGTGAGCTCAGTTTCAACGTTCAGATGAATTTTGGACAGGTACGTGGATGGTAGGCATATGGAGGGCTAAGGTCAATGAAAGTAGGCAGTTGAAATGGTTTGATGCAGACTAGTTCGGCCAAAGGGCCTGTTTCTGTGCTGCACTTTTCTATGACTGTATGATTTTACATGAAAATAAAATATCTACAAAGCATTTGTATTTCTGACTAGTCCTATCATGATTGTTATAATAACTACTGGTGGGCTGGAAGCACGATTGTGTCCCAATGCTCAGACAATTCTTCATCGCCATCTCAATTTCTACTTCACTTGAAGCCTTTAGAATTCCTCCAATCTTACTGCCGTCACTGGGGACATGACTGCCTCATCCAACAAATGCAAGGTGCCATCTGACTTTGGGAACCCCTGGCCTACAGCTGCTCAGAGTACAGAAGGAGATTTCGGGATGGAACTGAGAGGCTCATGCCCATACTTCAGTAACGCAAGAAAGAGCTGCGTAATTCTCACAACCAGATCAGATAAGGGACTTTTATCCCGATTCACTGGCCCCCTAATTTGGTAATCAAATCTCGAGGCGAGGCCCCAATTTGTTACCTACCCCGTAACTGGGTGTCTAACCAGCAGAGAAAGAAGAATCCGTTGGACTCTGGTGGTACCAAGCTAAAGGTGTTTATTAATAAAAATAAGCAAAACCATATCAATAATGCAAATATACATATAACACAAGGTAGCTGTAATAAACCTAAAAGTGTAGGAATAATAATAATAAGCAATAATAAACCAGCTCTATCGATCTCTAGGGGTAAATGAATTGTCATAGAATATAAAGTTCAGTTCAGTTCATGAGTGCTGATGTAGTTATGATTGTTGTATTGTAATCGTTGGAGAGAGAGAGAGAGAGAGAGAGAGAGAGAGAGAGAGAGAGAGAGAGAGAGAGATAGAGAGAGAGAGAGAGAGAGAGAGAGAGAGAGAGAGAGAGAGAGAGAGAGAGAGAGAGAGAGAGAGAGAGAGAGAGAGAGAGGTAACAGCTACAGCAGCCAAACATTCCTTCGCTTTCTTAATCCATTGCATCTTTGTGGTCATTCAGTTATGACCCCTCTGTCCTTCTGCTAGACCGTTCTTCTGTGGTGGACTCATCACTCTGGCAGGAGTGGACACACATACAGGTCCCCACCGGCCCTGCTTTTACACTGATAGCCTCAATGACCGTCCTCCTGGTTCGGTCTTCGAAGCCCCCACCTTTCTTGTGGGTTCCAACACTCAATCAGTGTCCACTGGCGTGTCTGGAGGGTGTTTCTCCAGGCCTGTCTTTTTACCCCTACTAACGGGGACTCAGCTATCCATCAATCCTGAGTGACTGTGTCCATCAAATCAGGCCACTCCTTCAGTCCACTGAGGAATGTTTATGAGCAAACTATTGTCCTTGCGGCAAAACAGTAAATAATTCGAAAAGGAGTCACAATACAGTTAATCAGCAATTTCCCCCTCTCTCTTATCTGTCGCAGATGTTCTTGCCTGTTTTTCGTCTCTCTTTCTCATGGTCAACATAACAACAGTAATAGTTCGTGGTTCTCGGGGGGGGGATGGGGGATGGTTAACTCTTTACCCCATTGTCCATCAGGTCTGTTCATCACTCATAACATTATAATTAGTTTTAATTTCTATGTAAATTATGTTAATTCCTCATGTCATCACATGATATGGGCGCACTTCGCTTGAAGTAAAACAGCAAAGTTAAAACTCGCACCTCTTGGCTGGTGTTTTCTTTCGAGACAGTTTAAAGTTCTGGAGCTACAAAACACATGATTTTGTTTTCTCATATTGATGCAACAAATGAAGCACAATGTGATCAGAACTGTTTTATAACCCATATGGAATATATAATGATGTCGATCCAAATTGTTGCAGTATTAAAAATGTAAGTCATCTTGATAGGCTCACATTGCGTCGCTTGTAGACACGTAGTTCTTTATTTTTATTTATTTAGAGAATTAGAACAGTAACAGGCCTTTCCGGCTTACCGAGCCCATGCCCAATCACACCAGTTAACATACCAATCCATCCTCTTTGGCATGTGGCAGGAAGGCGGTGTACCAGGTGGAATCCCACACGGTAACGGAACGACTGTCCTTGCTCCTTACATACAGCGGTGGGAATTGAACCCAAGGTCGCTGGTGCTGTAATGACGCTATGGTAACCGCTATATTACAGTGTGCCACAAACAAATTGTATCAGCAAGTAGAAACAAATTCCGATTCCACAATTCTCGGAGCACCTCCCTCCCAACGTCATCATTGCTTACATCCTGATTCAATTACAGTCCACCTTAAAATCGTGATCGAAAGTTCAGTTCGTTAGAAGGATGACGCTGTCAATCAAGTTTAATGAAGTCATAAAAATCTTGTGGAAGATCATGGAACATCACCAAAAATCTAGTGGTTCTCAGTTAGAAAGTCATCTCCCTGCAATGAGACAGGACAACATATTAACAGTGTCTTCGGCGAATGCAGAGTACTGTATCTGAATTCCATGACTTTGAACTTCTGGGGTATAGATTTAGTAGATGTAAGCAGGACTTTTCCACCGAGTTTCAGTGGGACAGCAAGTGGAGGTCATGGATTAAGAGTAAAATGTGAAAAGTTTACGGGGAACATGATGGGAAACTTCTACACTAAGAGCGTCTTGGGGATGGGGAATGAACTGCCGGCACAAGTAGTGCATGTGAGCTCAATTTCAACGTTCAGGTGAATTCTGGACAGGTACATGGATGGTAGGCATATGGAGGTCTATGGACCCGGTGAAGGTCAGTGAGAATAGGCAGTTTAAATGGTTTAGTACGGACTGGATCAGCCAAAGGGTCTGTTTCTGTGCTGTACTTTTCTATGACTCTATGATTTTACAAGAAAATAAAATATCTACAGAGCAGTTGCATTTCTGACTAGTCCTAGGGTGATTGTTAAAATAACTACTGGTGGGCTGTGAGCAGGGTTGTCGACCTCACTAGAGACACATTGCTGGGCCGATTTCCCCATTGTCCAAAGAAAACTTATTCAAAGATAATCGTACCTGCATACAGAAAGCTCAAAGCATCAAAATTCAGAGTTCAAAATTTTCTAACATTGCCGCCAGAATGCATAAGATTTAATGTAAGGAAATATATCCGGCTTTGTTATCGGAACTTTGTAGGTCAAAACATAGAAATGTATAAAACTGCAATTCGATTTTAGGTACATAAACAATTTGTATGATCCTACCAAAGCCATAAAACTTTGTTTGCTATTCAAGGTTCACTGTTAATTCTATTGAAATGCAAATTATCTTACGGAATGAAAATTGTCCAATTGGAAACTCACCCCACCCTAGCTCCCGTCACGAACAGGTACTGTACATTGTTCCACCAGGTGCCCTCAATGAGATGAGCACAATATTATTCAAATGCATCTCAATGATAATACAGCCATGCTGTTCCATGCACTTTTTTTCACAGAGTACAGAGAGACAACAGTATTGCCAGAGCAGATTTTCTGTTACCGCAAGGATCTTCTGAACGAAGGTTAAAAGTGATTCCTGCTCTCCTTCATGCAGCCTGGACATGGTTTATCATGGTTGTAGGAGGGGAGGCAGCAATAGTTCCTCGGGCCACACTCCATCACGGTGTTTGTAATGTGGTGAGGCAGTTCAGTCCATGTTAAAATCATGCACTACTGCCCTACTTATAGGAATAAATACCTGGCATAAATAGGCATGCACGCACTTAAGGCACAAACATACACCTGACCACGCACACGCACACAAACCATGCATCATACAAAGTTCTTCCACATTCTAGACACCACAATGCAAATGTCTGCATGAATGCAATTGTGCACGTCTGTGCACATACGTGTTCAAGTTAATGCGGGTAAATGTGAATTAATGGGACAAAGATCACAAGAAATATTTTAATTCATTCCTGGGGAAAAAAAGAGCCCGCTTTCTCAGTATCTTACCTGCCCTTACTTGTAAAGCCATTCTTCACGAGGAATATTCGGTGTTCATTCCTTTCAACACTGCCCTGTTATGTAGGAATTGCTGCAAACAATGATCAACAAAAGTTATTTCAAGGAATTAGATCAAGGAAGTTGCAGTTGGTTGACATTCCTGGATGGGTCCCTCCAGGCAAGCAAAATTATATTAAATTTATTAAATCAGAGGGGTTTTTACAATACTCTGACAACTTATTACTCTGACACCGATTAATTAGGCCATTCGGTCCATCGAGTCAATACCTTCATTCCATCATGGATGCTTTATTATCGCTGTCAACACCATTCTCCCGCCTACTAATCAGCAACCTATCAAACTCCGCTTTAAAAATGCCTAATCACATAACTCCATGGCCGTCTGCGGCAACGAATTCCACAGACTCGCCACCCTCTGTTTAAATAAATTCCTCCAAATCTCTGTTCTAAACGCTGATCGTCCTTCTTCAATTTTAATAATCCTTCCTCATTCCCGATTTCAATTTTATTTACTGATAATAGATTCCCCATTTTTCAGCCGCCGCTTCACTTCCTGTCTCTGGTTCACTAGAAAAGGCTTTTTTTTTAGAATCCGGTAAGCTCGCTCCAGTAGTCTCAGGTTATGGGAACGAGGCACATAGACTGAAGTCATCTGAGGAAGTAATTGCTTATATGGAGAAAGGAAATCTTAAATATCCATAAACCACATAGAACCTTTCCCTTTAAAGCAGGGGTTCCCAACATGGGGTCCACCAACCTCTTACTGGTAAGGCTCCATGACACGTAAAAGATTGGGAAGCCATGTTCTAAAGAAAGGAAGGGTTTCTTAATGAACAAAGTCTGAAATAAACTTACTTATGTAGGTAAGATGCAATTTCTTCTCTACATAATGGGAAGTGTATTTCACAACATGTTCGTTAAGATCGATTTAGTACGCGCTAACATTTTCAAAATGATCAATTTCTGCGTTCGGACGCATTCATCAGCTTTCCTTTGATCACATAATAATAATGAGCATTTAGTTCACGCAGACCGGGAGCGGTCAGATGGCTGTACAGAAATCGTTTGCTGATCTACAGTCTGTGATCTATAGTTAGTGATCTATAGATTTACTGTTTGCCCGCAGGGAAAAGAATCTCATGGTTGTACCTGGTGACATGTATCTACCCGGACAATAAATTTTACTTAGAAAATTGATCTTTTCAACTTTGAACTTGATTGACTGATTAGAGAGTTTCAGTAACGAGCAGTTGGACAGGTTAACCTAATAAAGTGGCCACTGACTGAATATTCCGATTTAGACAAAAATTCATAACGGCCACTGTGAGCAGGTACATACCTCCTAACCAGAATACCCGGATGTTCTGCTGACTTCAACTTGGATAGAGACTGATGATGCTGGATTCCAAAGTCTCAGGGCTGCCCTTCAGTGAGTTTATTTAACCCCTGGTGGCACTAGCCTGGCGAAGATCAGAAGCACCAAGCTTCATCACTTGGACCTCTATCAGGTTCTTTCATGTTGCCTGTGAATTAACCTGCCAAGACTCCCTGCTCGTGTTGAGATATACAAAACGATTTCGGGCCTTTAATTCCCAATGCTCAGACAATACTTCACTGCCATCTCAATTCCTACTTCACTTGAAGCCTTTAGCCTTCCTCCAATCTTACTGCCGTCACTGCGGACATGTGTGCCTCGTTCAACAAATGTAAGGTACCATCTGACGTTGGGAATCCCTCGCCCACAGCTGCTCGAAGTACAGAAGGAGCATTCGGGACAACACATTAACAGGGTCCACAAATAACAGTTTCAGAGAATACACAGTGCTGTATCTGAATTCCATGATTTTAAATTCCTGGGGTATATAGACCCGGTAAATTCAAGCAGGCTTTTTCCACTGAGGTTCAGTGGGACGGCAACTGGAGGTCATGGATTAAGAGTAAAAGGTGAAAAGATTTCGGGGAACATAAGGGGAACATGATGGGAAACTTCTTCACTCAGAGGATCCTGAGAGTGTGGAATAAGCTGCCGGCACAAGTGGTGCATGTGAGCTCAATTTCAACGTTCAGGTGAATTTTGGGCAGGTACATGGATGGTAGGCATCTGGAGGGCTATTGACCCGGTGAAGGTCAGTGAGAGTAGACAGATTAAATGGTTTAGTACAGACTGGATCGGCCAAAGGGCCTGTTTCTGTGCTGTATTTTTCTACGACTCTATGATTTTATATGAAAATAAAACATCTACAAAGCAGTTGTATTTCTGACTAGTTCTAGGACGATTGTTATAACTGCTGGTGGGCTGTGAGCAGGATTGACGACCTCACTAGAGACACATTGCTGGGCCAATTGCCCAAAGAAAACTTATCCAAAGATAATCGTATCTGCATACAGAAAGCTCAGAGCATCAAAATTCAGAGTTCAAAATTTTCTAACATTGCCGGCAGAATGCATCAGATTTAATGTAACGAAATATATCCGGCTTTGTTTCAGAAATTTGTAGGTCATAACATAGAAATGTATAATACTTCAATTCGATATTAAGAACATAAACCATTTGTATAATCCTACCAAAACCATAAAACTTTATTTGCTATTCAAAGTTCACTCCTAATTCTGCTGAAATGCAAATTCTCTAGTTTATTGAAAACCGTCCTATTGGAAACTCACCCAACTCCAGCTCCCGTCACGAACTGGTACTGTAAACTGTTCCACCAGATGCCTTCAATGAGATGAGCAGAATATTATTCAAATCCGTCTCATTGATTATATAGAATTGCTGTTCCATGCACTTTTTTCACAGAGTACAGAGAGACAACAGTATTGCCAGAGTAGATTTTCTGTCACCACGAAGATCTGCTGAACGAAGGTTAAAAGTGATTTCTGCTCTTCTTCATGCAGCCTGGACATGGTTTATCGAGGTTGTAGGAGGGGAGGCAGCAATAGTTCCTCGTGACACACTCCATCACGGTGTTTGTAATGTGGTGAGGCAGTTCAGTCTGTATTAAAATCATTCACTGCCGCACTGCTACCCTCCTCATGGTAATAAATACCTGGCATTAGTGTGCATGCACGCACTTCAGTCCCAAACATATACGTGACCGCGCACATGCACACAAACCATGCATTACACAACGTTCTTCCACATTCTAGACACCACAATGCAAATGTCTGTATGTATGCAATTGTGCACGTGTGTGCACATACGCGTTCAAGTTAATGCGGGTAAGTGTGAAATAATGGACGTTGGTCACCAGAAATATTTTAATTCGATCCTGGCGAGAAAAGAGCCCGCTATCCAACACGTCCTTTGTTGTAAAGACATTCTTCACAAGGAGTGTTTAGTGTTCATTGCCCTCTTATGTTGCAGTTCTTCGCTACAAGCAATGATCCACAAAAGTCATTTCTAAGGAATTAGATCAATTAAGTAACAGTTTGTTCACATTCCTGGATGGGTCCCTCCAGGCAGGTAAAATTATATTAACTTTATTGAAGCAGAGAAGCTTTTTACAATAATCTGGGGATTTCTTTGACACCAGTAAAACATAGGGACAGAATTAGGCCATTCGGTCCATCAAGTCTATTCCTTCATTCCATCATGGTTGCTTTATTATTGCTCTCAAAACCATTCTCCTGCCTACTCCCCGAAACCTGGGTAATCAGCAACCTATCAACCTCCACTTTAAATGCACCCAATGACTTGGCTCCATGGCCGTCTGTGGCAACGACTTCGTCCATATCTCTGTTCTAGATGCTGACCATTCTTCTTCATTCCCAATTTCAATTTTATTTAGTGATAATAGCATCCACAATTTTGAACCGGCGCTTCATTTCCAGTCTCCAGTTCACTTGAAGAGACTTTCTTTGGAATCCGGGAAACTAGCTCGAGTAGTGTCAGGATCTGGGTACTTTCCTCCTGACTGGAAGTCTGCAGGTAGGGTTGTTCTTGGTGAATAGTTTACCTCAGAATCCTCTGGACGGTCAGTCAACCTGAGAATGCCTCACTATAACGGGCGGAAACTAGCGACAAACGAGACGCATATGCTGAATTCTGAGGAAGTATTTGCTTACATGGAAAGAGAAAATCTTAAATATCTATAAACCCTTTCCTTTAGAGGTTCAGAAAACTGGGATTCACGCACCCCTCACTGGTAAGGCGGCATGACATATACAACATTGGGAACCAGTGCTTTGAAGAAAGGAAGGGTATCTTAATGAACAAGGTCTGAAATAAACTTATTTATGTAGTTAAGCTACAATTTCTTCTCGGCATAAAGGGAAATGTATTCCAGGGCCTGTTCATTAAGATCGACATGTCGCACCAACACTTTTAGATTATATAATTCATTGGCTTTCTCAAACTATGTTATGTCTAAATTTAGAAAAAATTAGAAGTGCTGTATTTGATACTTCTATTAAATTTGAAAAGATATGGAGACCATTTATTCAATATTTTCATATGATGTAATGGCCCTGTGCCGGGCTTATTGGTTTTTTTTTCAGCTTTAATCGTATGTATGTTGAGAGGATCGGAGTTGACGTCATTGATGTTTATGTATACTCGTGAGATACTATGAACAGCCCTTTTTTTTTCTCTTTTTAAAAGTTTTTTTTATTTTTTTTTCTTCTTTGTTTTTTTTTCTTTTTCTTGATACTAGATTAGTAGATTAGCTAACTTCCTTAGATAGATTTTTTTCTCTCTTTTTTACACTATATATTATGAAATATCTAAACTTACCTTGTTCATATATATACTATACGGTTTATGTTTTGGGAAACTTACTTATGCTCTATTCATTGTTTATGTAATACTTTATGTATAATGGGAGTCTATATATTTGTAATCCCTTACCATTATTTGAATTGTATCTCATTCATAATATTCTAAATATTAATAAAAAGATTGAAAGAGATTATATAAATTTCCGCATTCGGTCGCATTTATCAGCTTTACTTTAATCACATAACAATAAAGAGCATCTAGTTCACTCGGCCCTGGAGCGATTGGATGGCTGTTACAGAGGTCGTTTGCTGACCCACAGTCTGCTCTTCCCTGGATGTTCCGGGTTCAGTGGCTGATCTGCAAGAGCTTAAATTAAGATCATGTAGAGCCTTCTCTAAACCATCTTTAAACTGCGAAGTAGAAAAATAGTAAATAATGGGATCGACCACACTGTTCAGATACGTTATAAACAACGTATCGTAAAAGATATTCACTGCTGTGTGATACGACTTGCAGTCGAAGGGACTTCTTAGTTTAGTGACCAAAACCGCGACCACAGCAACACTGGTGGGCAAGAAGCAAATGACAAAAACTGCAGCCACGGTTATCACAAGTTTCACAGTTCGCTTATATTTACCCCGCATTCCAGTTTCCATCTGGCGTAACCTCCAGACGATGGAGGACGTAGAGAACAGGATTACTGAAACTGGCAAAATAAACTTAAAGAATATAAAAATAATCTCAGTCCAAACTGCTGTGGGACTCAGAGCCTTGTTAATGCTGAAAGGCTCACAGTTCGTCACGTTGTGTTGTTTGAAGTCACGTTTGTCTATCAGCAAGTGCAAACAAATAACCACCGCTACAATCCACAGACTGCCTGCCATCATCACCGCACACCTTGTAGGGATCTTGTTTACCTTGTGGTGTGGATGAACCACCTTAAAGTAACGATCGATCGCAATAACCATGAGGAAAAAGACGCTGCCAATCCGGTTCATGGAAATCATGAATATGTTCAGTCGACACAGTCCTTCACCAAAAATCCAGTCCTTCCCTCGGAGAAAATAATCAGCTCGGAAAGGTAGACAGCACATTAACAGAGTGTCCGCAATCATCAGATTCAGTGAATACACAATATTTGGTTTCCGGGACTTCACATGAACACAAAAGATCCACAAAGCAATCGTATTTGTAGCAAGCCCGAGGATGAATGTGACGATAATTACGGGCGGGTTGTAGGACGAGTTAATATCTTCATCAGCAGCACATTCCGGGGTCGAGTTCGCCATTGCGCAAAAAGGCGGCCACACAGTCAAGATGTTTCAAAGGAGAGCAAACTGATTCCAAGATGAACAACCTTACAAGCTGATCTTCTGCGAATGAGCTTGCTTAACTTTCGTTGGAGTATATGGGCGGAGTGCAATAGCCAAGAGCACCAATAAGTTATGCGATCAAATTAGCAAGTTCCGGAGAAACTCGAAGCATTAGCATTTAAATTAAGAAGCAGACAATGAATTATATTTGGATTGATCTGGAATCAGGCATCACTCGATTCACGCATGGAAAAAGCAGGATTTAGGGACTAATCAAGAATCTATCAACGTCTGCCTAAAATATATCCAATACTCTGGCCTCCACAGCTACCTGTGGCAGCGAATTGTGCAGTCAGCTCTCTCTGGCTAAAGAAGTTTTTCCTCGTCTCCATTCTAAAAGGTGTCACTCTATTCTGAGCCATGCCCTCTCGTCATAGACTCCCCCACCACAGGAAACATCCTCTCCACATCCACTCTCGTAGGTGGCAGAATGTGGGAGAAACCAAAGAGGTTATGTGGAAATTTCTTTAAAAGTAGATTTAACTTCATACTTGGGTAACCGGTGCTTGACTGTCACCAGAAACATAATGGGCCAAATCGCTCGTTTCTCACTGTGACTTTGTGTCTTACTGAAAGAATGTAAAATATGTGTATCAAAAACCCAGCACCATAAACAACAATAAACATGCACCTTATCACGCACATCGTACTGCGGCGAGCCTCGCTTTCAAGTACGCAGCTTGTTTAACCATAATAGGAACTGTCAACTCTTCAGCCATAACAGGAGCAATAGCTCCAGTTGCCATCACAAATGTTGCATGCAAGCTCGATTTTAATGTTTAAGAGAAGTTTGGATGGTAGGTACATGGAGGGCTATGGTCCTGTGCAGGTCAATGGGAGTAGGCAGTTTAAATAGTTCAGCACAGACTGGATAGGCCAAACGGCCTGTTTCTCTGCTGCACTTTCCTATGACTCTATAATTTACACGTCGCAGTAAACACGGTCACAATATTTAGATAGATAGATAGATAGATAGATAGATAGATAGATAGATAGATAGATAGATAGATAGATAGATAGATAGATACTTTATTCATCCCCATGGGGAAATTCAACTTTTTTTCCAATGTCCCATACACTTGTTGTAGCAAAACTAATTACATACAATACTTAACTCAGTAAAAAATATGATATGCATCTAAATCACTATCTCAAAAAGCATTAATAATAGCTTTTAAAAAGTTCTTAAGTCCTGGCGGTTGAATTGTAAAGCCTAATGGCATTGGGGAGTATTGACCTCTTCATCCTGTCTGAGGAGCATTGCATCGATAGTAACCTGTCGCTGAAACTGCTTCTCTGTCTCTGGATGGTGCTATGTAGAGGATGTTCAGAGTTTTCCATAATTGACCGTAGCCTACTCAGCGCCCTTCGCTCAGCTACCGATGTTAAACTCTCCAGTACTTTGCCCACGACAGAGCCCGCCTTCCTTACCAGCTTATTAAGACGTGAGGCGTCCCTCTTCTTAATGCTTCCTCCCCAACACGCCACCACAAAGAAGAGGGCACTCTCCACAACTGACCTATAGAACATCTTCAGCATCTCACTACAGACATTGAATGACGCGAACCTTCTAAGGAAGTACAGTCGACTCTGTGCCTTCCTGCACAAGGCATCTGTGTTGGCAGTCCAGTCTAGCTTCTCGTCTAACTGTACTCCCAGATACTTGTAGGTCTTAACCTGCTCCACACATTCTCCATTAATGATCACTGGCTCCATATGAGGCCTAGATCTCCTAAAGTCCACCACCATCTCCTTGGTCTTGGAGACAATTAAGGAAAATGATCACTAATGAAGTTCTGCGTACAGCAAAATTCAGAGTATTGATGTTGCCTTCCATGTTTATTAACATTCCTCCCAGAAATCACAAGATTTAATGCAGTGAAATATAGCTGGCATTATTATCAGAATTTTATAGGTTGTAATATACAACACTGTATGATACTTCAATTTGATACTAAGTACATAAACCAGTTGTATGGTCCTATCAAAAGTGTAAAACTTTATTTGGTATTCAGATTTCACTCCTAATTCTGTTGAAATGCAAATTCTCTATCTGAATAAAACTTCCCCAATTGGAACCTCACCCTACTCCAGCTCGTGTCACAAGCTGGTCAATTGTTCCAGCAGGTGCTGTCAATAACGTGAGCGGAATAGTATTCAAATCCATCACATTGATAATACAGAATTGCTCTCCCATGCACTTTACTCACAGAATACCGAGAGACAGCAGTATTCCCAGAGTAGATTTTCTGTTACTGCAAGGATCTGCTCAATGAAATTTTCAAAGGGAAGAAGGACACTACTGTAGCTGACAAGTGAAGTCAGAGCCAAAGGAAAAGCAAAAGAGAGGACATACAAGGAAGTCAGAGCTCTCTTACCAGTTCCACAGTGGTCAGTGTTGGGACCACTGCTTTTTACGATGTATGTCAATGATTTAGATTACGGTACTAATGAATTTGTGGCTAAAGTTGCCGATGATACAAAGAGGCGGAAGAGCGGGTAGTGTTGAGGAAACAAAGATCCTGCAGAGAGAATTAGATAGTTTATGGGCAAAGAAGTGGCAACTGAAATACGATGTTGGAAAGTGTATGGTCATGCACTTTGGTGGAAGGAATAAACGAGCAGGCTATTAGATAGATGGCGAGAGAATTCAAAATGCAGAGACGCAAAGAGACGTGAAAATCCTTGTTCAAGATACTCTAAAGGTTAACCTCCAAGATGAGTCGGTAGTGAAGAAGGCGAATGCAAACTTGGCATTCATTTCTAGAGGTATAGAATATAAGAGCAAGGATGTAATATTGACGCTCTATAAGGCACTTGAGAGACCACGCTTGGAGTATTGTGTGCTGTTTTGGGCTCCTTATTTTAGAAAGAATATACTGACATTGGAGAGGGTTCAGAGAAGATTCACGAGAATGATTCCAGGAATGAAAGGGTAACTGTATGAGGATCGTCTGGCAGTTCTTGGGCTGTATTCCCTGGAGTTCAGGAGAATGAGGGGGGGCCTCATAGAAATATTCTGAATGTTAAAAGGCCTGAACAGATTAGATATGGCAAAGTTATTTCCCATGGTAGGGGAGTCTAGGACAAGAGGGCACGACTTCAGGATTGGAAGGACTTCCTTATAGAACTGAGATGTGGAGGAATTACTTTAATCAGAAGGTGGTAAATCTGTGGAATTTGTTACCACGAGCGGCTGTGGAGGCCAAGTCATTGGGTGGATTTAAGGCAGAGATAGATAGGTTCTTGATTAGCCAGGGCATCAAAGGGTATGGGGAGAAAGCAGGGGAGTGGGAATGACTGGAAGAATTGGATCAGTCCATGATTGAATGGCGGAGCAGAATCGATGGCCCGAATGGCCTACTTCTGCTTCTATATCTTATAGTCTTATGGTCTTAATGAAGGTTAAAAGTGATTTCTGATCTCCTTCATGCAGCCTGGACATGATTTATCATGGTTGTCGGAGGGGAGGCAGCAATAGTTCTTCGGGCCACTCTCCATCATGGTGTTTGTAACGTGGTGAGGCAGTTCAGTCTGTATTCAAGTCATTCACTGCTGCACTGCTGCCCTACTGATAATAATAAATACCTGGCATACATATGCATGCACGCACTTGAGGCACAAACATATACGTGACCACGCACACGCATACGAACCATGCATCGCACTGAATTCTTCCACATGCTCGCCACCACAATCCAACTGTCTGCGTGTGTGCATATGTGTTTAGGTTCATGTGGGTAAGTGTGAAACAATGGGACGAACAACACCAGAAATATTTTGATTAGATCCGGGGGAATAAAACAACTTACTAACTCAGTATCCCTTGGTTTTCCTTGATTCTTCATAAGGAATACTCAGTGTTCATTCCTCTCCACACTGTCACCTTGTGTTGTCACCTTGTGTTGGAAATCTGTGTGGAGAAAGTCTGTTGGAAATCCAAGCAACTCACACAAAATGCTGGAGGAACTCAGCACGCCAGTAAGCATCTATGGAAAAAAGTACAGTCGATGTTTCGGGCCGAAACCCTTCGGCAGGACTTTCAAGATCAAACAGGTTGCTGTTGTTTGACATTTCTTAGTAGGTCTTAACAGGTAAGCAAAATTATTTTAACATTAGTAAACTAGAGAGACTTTTATAATAATCTGGTAACTTCATTACCACCCATAGCACATAGCAGCAGAATTAGTCCATTCAGCCCATCGACTCTGTTCCACCATTCCATCATGGTACCTTTATTATCTTCTCGCAATCAAGAATCTATCAACCTCTGGTTAAATATACCTAATGACTTGGCCTCCACAGCCTTCTCTGGCAGTGAACGCCACAGCCTGACCACCCTCAGGTTAAAGAAGATCCTCTGTATCTTCTGATTACCGATCACCCTTCTGTAATACTGACCAGCCTTCTTTATTACTGATAATCCTTCTTTATTTCAGGTTTCAATTTTATTTAAGGAAAATAAATTCCCCAGCTTTGAGTCGGCGCTTCATTTCCTGGATCCAGTTCACTAGAAGAGGTTTTCATCTTTTTTTCAAATGCAGTAACCTAGTTCCAGTACTGTCATGATGCGGTTACATGCAACTTGGCACCAGTCCAACAACCCTTTACATCACTTTGCTACTGACTGAATGTCTGCACGTAGGGTTGTACTTGGTTGCATAGTATTAGCGTAGACTCCACTGGACAGTCAACTTGTGGATGTCCCACTATAATAGGTAGAAGCTAGCTGCAAACGAGACGCATCGGTTGAGGTTATCTGAGGAAGCAATTGCCTATCTGGAAAGAGGAAATCTTAAATATCCACAAAACATATAGAACCCTTTCCTTTAAACCTGTCGTTCCCAACCTGGCGTCCACGGACCTCTTACTGGTAGGGCTCCATGACATATAAAAGATTGGGAACACATACTTTAAAAGGGAAAGTTTCTTAAAGAACAAGCTCTGAAATAAAGTTACTTATCTAGATACGGTGCAGTATCGTCTTCACAAAAAAAGTAAACTGTCTTTCAGAACTTGTTCCTTTAGATGACTTATGTCGCAGCAACATATTCAGATATATTCAATTTCTGCGTTTAAGGCACATTTATCAGATTTGCTTTGACCACATAACAAGAGCATCGAATTCACGCAGACCAGAGGCGATGAGATGCAGTTAAGAGCCCGTTTGTAGATCTACAGTCAGCTCCTCTTTGGATATTTTTCATTGTTCACTGGCTGGTCTGGAAGTGATGAAATTTAGACGAAATAGATTTATCTCCAAAGTATCCTTAAATTGCGAAGTAGAAAAATAGTAAATAACGGGATCGACCACACTGTTCAGATACGTTATAAACAGCGTATTGTAAAAGATATTCATTGCTGTGTGATACGACTTGCAGTCGAAGTGTCTTCTTAGTTTAGTGACCAAAACGGCGACCACAGCAACACTGGTGGGCAAGAAGCAAATGACAAAAACTGCAGCCACGGCTATCACAAGTTTCACAGTTCGCTTATATTTACCCCGCATTCCAGCTTCCATCTGCCGTAACCTCCAGATGATGGAGGACGTAGAGAAGAGGATAACTGAAACTGGCAAAAGAAACTTAAAGAATATAAAAATAATCCCAGTCCAAACTGCTGTGGGACTCAGAGCCTTGTTAGTGCTGAAAGGCTCACAGTTTCTCACATGGTGTTGTTTGAAGTCATGTTTGTCTATCAGCAAGTGCAAACAAATAGCCACCGCTACAATCCACAGACCGCCTGCTATCATCACCGCACACCTTGTAGTGATCTTGTTTACCTTGTGGAGTGGATGGACCACCTTAAAGTAACGATCGATCGCAATAATCATGAGGAAAAAGACGTTGCCAATCCGGTTCAGGGAAATCATGAAAACGTTCACTCGACACAGTTCATCACCAAAAATCCAGTCCTTCCGTCGGAGAAAATAATCAGCTCGAAATGGTACGCAGCACATTAACAGAGTGTCCGCAATCATCAGATTCAGTGAATACACAATACTTGGTTTCCGGGACTTCACGTGAACACAAAAGATCCACAAAGCAATCGTATTTGTAGCAAGTCCGAGGATGAATGTGACGATAATTACGGGCGGGTTGTAGGACGAGTTAACATCTTCACCAGGAGCACATTCCGGGGTCGAGTTCGCCATTGCGCGAAAAAGCGGCCGCACAGTCAAGATGTTTCAGAGGAGAGCGAACTGATTCGGAGACGAACAACCTAATAAACTGATCTTCTTCGAATGAGTCTGCTCTCCTCTGGGTGCAATATATGGGTGGAGTGATTACTCAGAGATGTCCGATGAAATCATCAAGTTCCAGGAAATCCAGAGGCACAAACGTTCAGATTAAGGAGCAGACAATGAAGTTATATCTGATTGTCAGATTCCTTCCACAATCTGATGTTTGGTTTAAACAACAACTGAACCCCTTGACCATGTCTGCATGTTTTCATGAACCACGAGGTTCAAGAACAGATACTACCGTCCAACCATTAGGTCCTTGAACACAAGAGGATAACTACACGCATTCTGTTTCTGCTGTTCCCACAACCAAATGATCTAACATAAAGCACACTTTACCTTGTTATTTCATGTCCGCCTTATTTATTGCTCGTTATTTAGATTTGCATTTGCACCGTTTGCTGTTTATTGATCCTGCTTACAGTTACTAATCTATAGACTTACTGCCTGCCCGCAAGGCTAAGAATCTCAGGGTTGTACATAACGGCATGTATGTACTCTAACAATAAATCTTACTTTGAAATTTGAACTTTGAACACGATTGCCTGATTGGATAATTAACGAGCTGGTTGGGCAGGTGTGCTTGATAAAATGGCCACTATTGGGATTTAGGCAGAAGTCCGTAAAGGCCACTGGCCACTGTGAGTGGAAGGCTACTGCAGGTACACTAACTGCTGACCGAAGTTCCTGGGAGTTCTGTTGATTTCAACTTAGATAACGACTGAAGATGTTGGATTCCAAAGGTTCTCCCAGGGTATCAGAGCAGACCTGCAGTCAGACAATTTAACCACTAGCCTGGTGAAGATCAGAGGCACCAAGCTTTATCACTTGGACCTCTATCGGGTTCCTTCATATAGCCTATGAGTTATCCTGCCAAGACTCCCAGTGCTCGTGCTGAGATATACAAAATGAATTCAAGCATTTGTGGCCCAGTGCCCAGACAATCCTTCATGTGAGCTCAATCTCAACGTTCAGATGAATTTTGGACAGGTACATGGATGGGAAGCATATGCAGGGCTATGGGCACGGTGAAGGTCAATGAGAGTAGGCAGTTTAAATGGTTTGGTACAGACATGTTGCCTGTGAGTTAACCTGCCAAGACTCCCAGTGCTCGTGCTGAGATATACAAAATGAATTCAAGCCTTTGAGGCCCAATGTTCAGACAATCCTTCATGTGAGCTCAGTTTCAACGTTCAGATGAATTTTGGACAGGTACGTGGATGGTAGGCATATGGAGGGCTAAGGTCAATGAAAGTAGGCAGTTGAAATGGTTTGGTGCAGACTAGTTCGGCCAAAGGGCCTGTTTCTGTGCTGCACTTTTCTATGACTGTATGATTTTACATGAAAATAAAATATCTACAAAGCATTTGTATTTCTGACTAGTCCTATCATGATTGTTATAATAACTACTGGTGGGCTGGAAGCACGATTGTGTCCCAATGCTCAGACAATTCTTCATCGCCATCTCAATTTCTACTTCACTTGAAGCCTTTAGAATTCCTCCAATCTTACTGCCGTCACTGGGGACATGACTGCTTCATCCAACAAATGCAAGGTGCCATCTGACTTTGGGAACCCCTGGCCTACATCTGCTCAGAGTACAGAAGGAGATTTCGGGATGGAACTGAGAGGCTCATGTCCATACTTCAGTAACGCAAGAAAGAGCTGCGTAATTCTCACAACCAGATCAGATAAGGGACTTTTATCCCGATTCACTGGCCCCCTAATTTGGTAATCAAATCTCGAGGCGAGGCCCCAATTTGTTACCTACCCCATAACTGGGTGTCTAACAGCAGAGAAAGAAGAATCCGTTGGACTCTGGTGGTACCAAGCTAAAGGTGTTTATTAATAAAAATAAGCAAAACCATATCAATAATGCAAATAAACATATAACACAAGGTAGCTGTAATAAACCTAAAAGTGTAGGAATAATAATAATAAGCAATAATAAATCAGCTCTATCGATCTCTAGGGGTAAATGAATTGTCATAGGATATAAAGTTCAGTTCAGTTCATGAGTGCTGATGTAGTTATGATTGTTGCATTGTAATCGTTGGAGAGAGAGAGAGAGAGAGAGAGAGAGAGAGAGAGAGAGAGAGAGAGAGGTAACAGTTACAGCAGCCAAACATTCCTTCGCTTTCTTAATCCATTGCATCTTTGTGGTCATTCAGTTATGACCCCTCTGTCCTTCTGCTAGACCGTTCTTCTGTGGTGGACTCGTCACTCTGGCATGAGTGGACACACATACAAGTCCCCACCGGCCCTGCTTTTACACTGATAGCCTCAATGACCGACCTCCTGGTTCGGTCTTCGAAGCCCCCGCCTTTCTTGTGGGTTCCAACACTCAATCAGTGTCCACTGGCGTGTCTGGAGGGTGTTTCTCCAGGCCTGTCTTTTTACCCCTACTAACGGGGACTCAGCTATCCATCAATCCTGAGTGACTGTGTCCATCAAATCAGGCCACTCCTTCAGTCCACTGAGGAATGTTTATGAGCAAACTATTGTCCTTGCGGCAAAACAGTAAATAATTCGAAAAGGAGTCACAATACAGTTAAACAGCAATTTCCCCCTCTCTCTTATCTGTCGCAGATGTTCTTGCCTGTTTTTCGTCTCTCTTTCTCATGGTCAACATAACAACAGTAATAGTTCGTGGTTCTCGGGGAGGGATGGGGGATGGTTAACTCTTTACCCCATTGTCCATCAGGTCTGTTCATCACTCATAACATTATAATTAGTTTTAATTTCTATGTAAATTATGTCAATTCCTCATGTCATCGCATGATATGGGCGCGCTTCGCTTGAAGTAAAACAGCAAAGTTAAAACTCGCACCTCTTGGCTGGTGTTTTCTTTCGAGACAGTTTAAAGTTCTGGAGCTACAAAACACATGATTTTGTTTTCTCATATTGATGCAACAAATGAAGCACAATGTGATCAGAACTGTTTTATAACCCATATGGAATATATAATGATGTCGATCCAAATTGTTGCAGTATTAAAAATGTAAGTCATCTTGATAGGCTCACATTGCGTCGCTTGTAGACACGTAGTTCTTTATTTTTATTTATTTAGAGAATTAGAACAGTAACAGGCCTTTCCGGCTTACCGCGCCCATGCCCAATCACACCAGTTAACATACCAATCCATCCTCTTTGGCATGTGGCAGGAAGGCGGTGTACCAGGTGGAATCCCACACGGTAACGGAACGACTGTCCTTGCTCCTTACATACAGCGGTGGGAATTGAACCCAAGGTCGCTGGTGCTGTAATGGCGCTATGGTAATCGCTATATTACAGTGTGCCACAAACAAATTGTATCAGCAAGTAGAAACAAATTCCGATTCCACAATTCTCGGAGCACCTCCCTCCCAACGTCATCATTGCTTACATCCTGATTCAATTACAGTCCACCTTAAAATCGTGATCGAAAGTTCAGTTCGTTAGAAGGATGACGCTGTCAATCAAGCTTAACGAAGTCATAAAAATCTTGTGGAAGATCATGGAACATCACCAAAAATCTAGTGGTTCTCAGTTAGAAAGTCATCTCCCTGCAATGAGACAGGACAACATATTAACAGTGTCTTCGGCGAATACAGAGTACTGTATCTGAATTCCATGACTTTGAACTTCTGGGGTATAGATTTAGTAGATGTAAGCAGGACTTTTCCACCGAGTTTCAGTGGGACGGCAAGTGGAGGTCATGGATTAAGAGTAAAATGTGAAAAGTTTACGGGGAACATGATGGGAAACTTCTACACTAAGAGCGTCTTGGGGATGGGGAATGAACTGCCGGCACAAGTAGTGCATGTGAGCTCAATTTCAACGTTCAGGTGAATTCTGGACAGGTACATGGATGGTAGGCATATGGAGGTCTATGGACCCGGTGAAGGTCAGTGAGAGTAGGCAGTTTAAATGGTTTAGTACGGACTGGATCAGCCGAAGGGCCTGTTTCTGTGCTGTACTTTTCTATGACTCTATGATTTTACATGAAAATAAAATATCTACAGAGCAGTTGCATTTCTGACTAGTCCTAGGGTGATTGTTAAAATAACTACTGGTGGGCTGTGAGCAGGGTTGTCGACCTCACTAGAGACACATTGCTGGGCCGATTTCCCCATTGTCCAAAGAAAACTTATTCAAAGATAATCGTACCTGCATACAGAAAGCTCAAAGCATCAAAATTCAGAGTTCAAAATTTTCTAACATTGCCGCCAGAATGCATAAGATTTAATGTAAGGATATATATCCGGCTTTGTTATCGGAACTTTGTAGGTCAAAACATAGAAATGTATAAAACTGCAATTCGATTTTAGGTACATAAACAATTTGTATGATCCTACCAAAACCATAAAACTTTGTTTGCTATTCAAGGTTCACTGTTAATTCTATTGAAATGCAAATCATCTTCCGGAATGAAAATTGTCCAATTGGAAACTCACCCCACCCTAGCTCCCGTCACGAACAGGTACTGTACATTGTTCCACCAGGTGCCCTCAATGAGATGAGCACAATATTATTCAAATGCATCTCAATGATAATACAGCCATGCTGTTCCATGCACTTTTTTCACAGAGTACAGAGAGACAACAGTATTGCCAGAGTAGATTTTCTGTTACCGCAAAGATCTGCTGAATGAAGGTTAAAAGTGATTCATGCAGCCTGGACATGGTTTATCGAGGTTGTAGGAGGGGAGGCAGCAATAGTTCCTCGTGACACACTCCATCACGGTGTTTGTAATGTGGTGAGGCAGTTCAGTCTGTATTAAAATCATTCACTGCCGCACTGCTACCCTCCTCATGGTAATAAATACCTGGCATTAGTGTGCATGCACGCACTTCAGTCCCAAACATATACGTGACCGCGCACATGCACACAAACCATGCATTACACAACGTTCTTCCACATTCTAGACATCACAATGCAAATGTCTGTATGTATGCAATTGTGCACGTGTGTGCACATACGCGTTCAAGTTAATGCGGGTAAGTGTGAAATAATGGACGTTGGTCACCAGAAATATTTTAATTCGATCCTGGCGAGAAAAGAGCCCGCTATCCAACACGTCCTTTGTTGTAAAGACATTCTTCACAAGGAGTGTTTAGTGTTCATTGCCCTCTTATGTTGCAGTTCTTCGCTACAAGCAATGATCCACAAAAGTCATTTCCAAGGAATTAGATCAATTAAGTAGCAGTTTGTTCACATTCCTGGATGGGTCCCTCTAGGCAGGTAAAATTATATTAACTTTATTGAAGCAGAGAGGCTTTTTACAATAATCTGGGGATTTCTTTGACACCAATGAAACATAGGGACAGAATTAGGCCATTCGGTCCATCAAGTCTATTCCTTCATTCCATCATGGTTGCTTTATTATTGCTCTCAAAACCATTCTCCTGCCTACTCCCCGAAACCTGGGTAATCAGCAACCTATCAACCTCCACTTTAAATGCACCCAATGACTTGGCTCCATGGCCGTCTGTGGCAACGAATTCGTCCATATCTCTGTTCTAGATGCTGACCATTCTTCTTCATTCCCAATTTCAATTTTATTTAGTGATAATAGCATCCACAATTTTGAACCGGCGCTTCATTTCCAGTCTCCAGTTCACTTGAAGAGACTTTCTTTGGAATCCGGGAAACTAGCTCGAGTAGTGTCAGGATCTGGGTACTTTCCTCCTGACTGGAAGTCTGCAGGTAGGGTTGTTCTTGGTGAATAGTTTACCTCAGAATCCTCTGGACGGTCAGTCAACCTGAGAATGCCTCACTATAACGGGCGGAAACTAGCGACAAACGAGACGCATAGGCCAAATTCTGAGGAAGTATTTGCTTACATGGAAAGAGAAAATCTTAAATATCTATAAACCCTTTCCTTTAAAGCAGAGGTTCAGAAACCTGGGATTCACGCACCCCTCACTGGTAAGGCGGCATGACATATACAACATTGGGAACCCGTGCTTTGAAGAAAGGAAGGGTATCTTAATGAACAAGGTCTGAAATAAACTTATTTATGTAGTTAAGCTACAATTTCTTCTCGGCATAAAGGGAAATGTATTCCAGGGCCCGTTCATTAAGATCGACATGTCGCACCAACACTTTTAGATTATATAAATTTCCGCATTCGGTCGCATTTATCAGCTTTACTTTAATCACATAACAATAAAGAGCATCTAGTTCACTCGGCCCTGGAGCGATTGGATGGCTGTTACAGAGCCCGTTTGCTGACCCACAGTCTGCTCCACCCTGGACGTTCCGGGTTCAGTGGCTGATCTGCAAGAGCTTAAATTAAGATCATGTAGAGCCTTCTCTAAACCATCTTTAAACTGCGAAGTAGAAAAATAGTAAATAATGGGATCAACCACACTGTTCAGATACGTTATAAACAACGTATCGTAAAAGGTATTCACTGCTATGTGATACGACTTGCAGTGGAATGGTCTTCTTAGTTTAGTGACCAAAACGGCGACCACAGCAACACTGGTGGGCAAGAAGCAAATGACAAAAACTGCAGCCACGGCTATCACAAGTTTCACAGTTCGCTTATATTTAGCCCGCATTCCAGTTTCCATCTGCCGTAACTTCCAGATGATGGAAGACGTAGAGAACAGGATTACTGAAACTGGCAAAATAAACTTAAAGAATATAAAAATAATCCCAGTCCAAACTGCTGTGGGACTCAGAGCCTTGTTAATGCTGAAAGGCTCACAGTTTGTCACGTTATGCTGTTTGAAGTCACGTTGGTCTATCAGCAAGTGCAAACAAATAACCACCGCTACAATCCACAGACCGCCTGCTATCATAACCGCACACCTTGTAGGGATCTTGTTTACTTTGTGGAGTGGATGAACCACCTTAAAGTAACGATCGATCGCAATAATCATGAGGAAAAAGACGCTGCCAATCCGGTTCAGGGAAATCATGAATATGTTCAGTCGACACAGTCCTTCACCAAAAATCCAGTCCTTCCCTCGGAGAAAATAATCAGCTCGGAAGGGTAGACAGCACATTAACAGAGTGTCCGCAATCATCAGATTCAGTGAATACACAATATTTGGTTTCCGGGACTTCACATGAACACAAAAGATCCACAAAGCAATCGTATTTGTAGCAAGCCCGAGGATGAATGTGACGATAATTACGGGCGGGTTGTAGGACGAGTTAATATCTTCATCAGGAGCACATTCCGGGGTCGAGTTCGCCATTGTACAAAAAAGCGGCCGCACAGTCAAGATGTTTCAGAGGAGAGCAAACTGATTCCAAGATGAACAACCTTACAAGCTGATCTTCCGCGAATGAGCTTGCTTCCCTTTCGTTGGAGTATATGGGCGGAGTGCAATAGCCAAGAGCACCAATAAGTTATGCGATCAAATTAGCAAGTTCCGGAGAAACTCGAAGCATTAGCATTTAAATTAAGAAGCAGACAATGAATTATATTTGGATTGATCTGGAATCATTTATCACTCGATTCACGCATGGAAAAAGCAGGATTTAGGGACTAATCAAGAATCTATCAACGTCTGCCTAAAATATATCCAATACTCTGGCCTCCACAGCTACCTGTGGCAGCGAATTGTGCAGTCAGCCCTCTCTGGCTAAAGAAGTTCCTCCTCGTCTCCATTCTAAAAGGTGTCACTCTATTCTGAGGCCATGCCCTCTCGTCTTAGACTCCCCCACCACAGGAAACATCCTCTCCACATCCACTCTCGTAGGTGGCAGAATGTGGGAGAAACCAAAGAGGTTAAGGAGAAATTTCTTTAAAAGTAGATTTAACTTCATACTTGGGTAACCGGTGCTTGACTGTCACCAGAAACATAATGGGCCAAATCGCTCGTTTCTCACTGTGACTTTGTGTCTTACTGAAAGAATGTAAAATATGTGTATCAAAAACCCAGCACCATAAACAACAATAAACATGCACCTTATCACGCACATCGTACTGCGGCGAGCCTCGCTTTCAAGTACACAGCTTGTTTAACCATAATAGGAACTGTCAGCTCTTCAGCCATAACAGGAACAATAGTTCCAGTTGCCATCACAAATGTTGCATGCAGGCTCGATTTTAATGTTTAAGAGAAGTTTGGATGGTAGGTACATGGAGGGCTATGGTCCTGTGCAGGTCAATGGGAGTAGGCAGTTTAAATAGTTCAGCACAGACTGGATAGGCCAAACGGCCTGTTTCTCTGCTGCACTTTCCTATGACTCTATAATTTACACGTCGCAGTAAACACGGTCACAATATTTCAGAGACAATTAAGGAAAATGATCACTAATGAAGTTCTGCGTACAGCAAAATTCAGTGCATTGATGTTGCCTTCCATGTTTATTAACATTCCTCCCAGAAATCACAAGATTTAATGCAGTGAAATATATCCGGCATTATTATCAGAATTTTATAGGTTGTAATATACAACACTGTATGATACTTCAATTTGATACTAAGTACATAAACCAGTTGTATGGTCCTATCAAAAGTGTAAAACTTTGTTTGGTATTCAGATTTCACTCCTAATTCTGTTGAAATGCAAATTCTCTATCTGAATAAAACTTCCCCAATTGGAACCTCACCCTACTCCAGCTCGCGTCACAAGCTGGTCAATTGTTCCAGCAGGTGCTGTCAATGACGTGAGCGGAATAGTATTCAAATCCATCACATTGATAATACAGAATTGCTGTTCCATGCACTTTACTCACAGAGTACCGAGAGACAGCAGTATTCCCAGAGTAGATTTTCTGTTACTGCAAGGATCTGCTCAATGAAATTTTCAAAGGGAAGAAGGACACTACTGTAGCTGACAAGTGAAGTCAGAGCCAAAGGAAAAGCAAAAGAGAGGACATACAAGGAAGTCAGAGCTCTCTTACCAGTTCCACAGTGGTCAGTGTTGGGACCACTGCTTTTTACGATGTATGTCAATGATTTAGATTACGGTACTAATGAATTTGTGGCTAAAGTTGCCGATGATACAAAGAGGCGGAAGAGCGGGTAGTGTTGAGGAAACAAAGATCCTGCAGAGAGAATTAGATAGTTTATGGGCAAAGAAGTGGCAACTGAAATACGATGTTGGAAAGTGTATGGTCATGCACTTTGGTGGAAGGAATAAACGGGCAGGCTATTAGATAGATGGCGAGAGAATTCAAAATGCAGAGACGCAAAGAGACTTGAAAATCCTTGTTCAAGATACTCTAAAGGTTAACCTCCAAGATGAGTCGGTAGTGAAGAAGGCGAATGCAAACTTGGCATTCATTTCTAGAGGTATAGAATATAAGAGCAAGGATGTAATATTGACGCTCTATAAGGCACTTGTGAGACCACGCTTGGAGTATTGTGTGCTGTTTTGGGCTCCTTATTTTAGAAAGAATATACTGACATTGGAGAGGGTTCAGAGAAGATTCACGAGAATGATTCCAGGAATGAAAGGGTAACTGTATGAGGATCGTCTGGCAGTTAGATAGATAGATAGATAGATACTTTATTCATCCCCATGGGGAAATTCAACTTTTTTCCCAATGTCCCTTACACTTGTTGTAGCAAAACTAATTACATACAATACTTAACTCAGTAAAAAATATGATATGCATCTAAATCACTAACTCAGTAAAAAATACGATATGCATCTAAATCACTAACTCAGTAAAAATATGATATGCATCTAAATCACTAACTCAGTAAAAAATATGATTTGCATCTAAATCACTAACTCAGTTCTTGGGCTGTATTCCCTGGAGTTCAGGAGAATGAGGGGGGAACTCAAAGAAATATTCCAAATGTTAAAAGGCCTGAACAGATTAGATATGGCAAAGTTATTTCCCATGATAGGGGAGTCTAGGACAAGAGGGCACAACTTCAGGATTGGAAGGACTTCCTTATAGAACTGAGATGTGGAGGAATTACTTTAATCAGAAGGTGGTAAATCTGTGGAATTTGTTACCACGAGCGGCTGTGGAGGCCAAGTCATTGGGTGGATTTAAGGCAGAGATAGATAGGTTCTTGATTAGCCAGGGCATCAAAGGGTATGGGGAGAAAGCAGGGGAGTGGGAATGACTGGAAGAATTGGATCAGTCCATGATTGAATGGCGGAGCAGAATCGATGGCCCGAATGGCCTACTTCTGCTTCTATATCTTATAGTCTTATGGTCTTAATGAAGGTTAAAAGTGATTTCTGATCTCCTTCATGCAGCCTGGACATGATTTATCATGGTTTTCGGAGGGGAGGCAGCAATAGTTCTTCGGGCCACTCTCCATCATGGTGTTTGTAACGTGGTGAGGCAGTTCAGTCTGTATTCAAGTCATTCACTGCTGCACTGCTGCCCTACTGATAATAATAAATACCTGGCATACATATGCATGCACGCACTTGAGGCACAAACATATACGTGACCACGCACACGCATACGAACCATGCATCGCACTGAATTCTTCCACATGCTCGTCACCACAATCCAACTGTCTGCGTGTGTGCAGTTGTGCATGTGTGTGCATATGTGTTTAGGTTCATGTGGGTAAGTGTGAAACAATGGGACGAACAACACCAGAAATATTTTGATTAGATCCGGGGGAATAATACAACTTACTAACTCAGTATCCCTGGGTTTTCCTTGATTCTTCATAAGGAATACTCAGTGTTCATTCCTCTCCACACTGTCACCTTGTGTTGTCACCTTGTGTTGGAAATCTGTGTGGAGAAAGTCTGTTGGAAATCCAAGCAACTCACACAAAATGCTGGAGGAACTCAGCACGCCAGTAAGCATCTATGGAAAAAAGTACAGTCGATGTTTCGGGCCGAAACCCTTCGGCAGGACTTTCAAGATCAAACAGGTTGCTGTTGTTTGACATTTCTTAGTAGGTCTTAACAGGTAAGCAAAATTATTTTAACATTAGTAAACTAGAGAGACTTTTATAGTAATCTGGTAACTTCATTACCACCCATAGCACATAGCAGCAGAATTAGTCCGTTCAGCCCATCGACTCTGTTCCACCATTCCATCATGGTACCTTTATTATCTTCTCGCAATCAAGAATCTATCAACCTCTGGGTTAAATATACCTAATGACTTGGCTTCCACTGCCTTCTCTGGCAGTGAACGCCACAGCCTGACCACCCTCAGGTTAAAGAAGATCCTCTGTATCTTCTGATTACCGATCACCCTTCTGTAATACTGACCAGCCTTCTTTATTACTGATAATCCTTCTTTATTTCAGGTTTCAATTTTATTTAAGGAAAATAAATTCCCCAGCTTTGAGTCGGCGCTTCATTTCCTGTATCCAGTTCACTAGAAGAGGTTTTCATCTTTTTTCAAATGCAGTAACCTAGTTCCAGTACTGTCATGATGCGGTTACATGCAACTTGGCACCAGTCCAACAACCCTTTACATCACTTTGCTACTGACTGAATGTCTGCACGTAGGGTTGTACTTGGTTGCATAGTATTAGCGTAGACTCCACTGGACAGTCAACTTGTGGATGTCCCACTATAATAGGTAGAAGCTAGCTGCAAACGAGACGCATCGGTTGAGGTTATCTGAGGAAGCAATTGCCTATCTGGAAAGAGGAAATCTTAAATATCCACAAAACATATAGAACCCTTTCCTTTAAACCTGTCGTTCCCAACCTAGCGTCCACGGACCTCTTACTGGTAGGGCTCCATGACATATAAAAGATTGGGAACACATACTTTAAAAGGGAAAGTTTCTTAAAGAACAAGCTCTGAAATAAAGTTACTTATCTAGATAAGGTGCAGTATCGTCTTCACAAAAAAAGTAAACTGTCTTTCAGAACTTGTTCCTTTAGATGACTTATGTCGCAGCAACATATTCAGATATATTCAATTTCTGCGTTTAAGGCACATTTATCAGATTTGCTTTGACCACATAACAAGAGCATCGAATTCACGCAGACCAGAGGCGATGAGATGCAGTTAAGAGCCCGTTTGTAGATCTACAGTCAGCTCCTCTTTGGATATTATTCATTGTTCACTGGCTGGTCTGGAAGAGATTAAATTAAGACGAAATAGATTTATCTCCAAAGTATCCTTAAATTGCGAAGTAGAAAAATAGTAAATAACGGGATCGACCGCACTGTTCAGATACGTTATAAACAGCGTATTGTAAAAGATATTCATTGCTGTGTGATACGACTTGCAGTCGAAGGGTCTTCTTAGTTCAGTGACCAAAACGGCGACCACAGCAACACTGGTGGGCAAGAAGCAAATGACAAAAACTGCAGCCACGGCTATCACAAGTTTCACAGTTCGCTTATATTTAGCCCGCATTCCAGCTTCCATCTGCCGTAACCTCCAGATGATGGAGGACGTAGAGAAGAGGATAACTGAAACTGGCAAAAGAAACTGAAAGAATATAAAAATAAAGTCAGTCCAAACTGTTGTGGGATTCAGAGCCTTGTTAATGCTGAAAGGCTCACAGTTTGTCACGTTGTGTTGTTTGAAGTCATGTTTGTCTATCAGCAAGTGCAAACAAATAGCCACCGCTACAATCCACAGACCGCCTGCTATCATCACCGCACACCTTGTAGTGATCTTGTTTACCTTGTGGAGTGGATGGACCACCTTAAAGTAACGATCGATCGCAATAACCATGAGGAAAAAGACGCTGCCAATCCGGTTCAGGGAAATCATGAAAATGTTCAGTCGACACAGTCCTTCACCAAAAATCCAGTCCTTCCCTCGGAGAAAATAATCAGCTCGGAAGGGTAGACAGCACATTAACAGAGTGTCCGCAATCATCAGATTCAGTGAATACACAATATTTGGTTTCCGGGACTTCACATGAGCACAAAAGATCCACAAAGCAATCGTATTTGTAGCAAGTCCGAGGATGAATGTGACGATAATTACGGGCGGGTTGTAGGAAGAGTTAACATCTTCACCAGGAGCACATTCCGGGGTCGAGTTCGCCATTGCGCGAAAAAGCCAAGTTGTGTCCCGGGAGAGCAAACTCAATCAGAGACGAACAACCTGAAGAGTTGATCCGCACCGAATGAGTTTGCTCCCGTCTCGGTGCAGTACATGGGCGGAATGAAATAGTCAGAGCACCAATAAAAAGTGCGATCAACTCATCAAGTTCCAGGAAAATTAGAAGCATCAGCATTCAAATTAAGCAGCAAACAATGACATATATTTCGAAACTGACGACAATTGACATAAAAATCCATTTGGATAAGAATTAAAAACAGAAAACTCAGGGAAGTCCCAGCGTGTCAATTATGGAAATAAAACGGAGCTTCTGCTTCAGTATGTAGATCTTGCATTTTTTCGATTTCAGCTGTTTTTTATTCTCTGAACATCATCTGATATCAGCGAAGGAATTGTAAATTAGAAGTCTCTCTACTTCCTCTGGATTGGGGAAGTGATACATCTTGAGTGACATGGCTGCTGAACAGAATGGTTTCAAAATTTCTGAGTGGATGAATATCTATCCTGGTGTGCAATGGAGATGCAGAGGGACATTATGGGACCAGGAAAGAGGAAACTATCAAAGCAGCAGAGGGCTTCAGAGGTATCACAGAAACCTGTGATCCGTTAGCCTGCGGGGAGGCGGTAGAAACAAACTGTAAGTTATGAAACTTTCTCTGGAGGGTAAATAGAGTCTTCTGGGGAAATACCGGTATGTCAGAGATTCCTACGGAAGATTAAAGCCTGATACTCAGTGGTGGGTCGTGTTCCCACTGGAAATACGAGAAGGTATCCAGGAGCTGACGTTCAGGAGACAGTAATTTACACAAGCACTCTCACACTGTCCTTGTCAGACCAAACTAATTCGAAGGTGAACAATCTTATAAGCTGATCTTCTTCGAATGAGTTTGTTCCCCTCTGGGTGCAGTATATGGGCGGAGTGAATTAATCAGAGTTGCGCGATGACGTTATCATGTTCCAGGAAATCTAGAGGCTTTAACTTTCATCTTACGGAGCAGACAATGAAATATAGGTGATTGTCACATTTCTTCCCTAATCTGATGTTTAGTTTAATCAATACCTGAACCCCTTGACCATGTCTGCATACTTACATGCATTACATTTCTTCCACATGAACCACGACTGTCAAGGACAGTTATAGACAATAGACAATAGACAATAGGTGAAGAGGTAGACCATTCGGCCCTTCGAGCCTGCACCGCCATTTTGAGATCATGGCTGATCATTTACTATCAATACCCGGTTCCTGCCTTGTCCCCATATCCCTTGATTCCCCTATCCATAAGATACCTATCTAGCTCCTTCTTGAAAGCATCCAGAGAATTGGCCTCCACTACCTTCCGAGGCAGCGCATTCCAGACCCCCACAACTCTCTGGGAGAAGAAGTTTTTCCTTAACTCTGTCCTAAATGACCTACCCATTCTCAAAACATGCCCTCTGGTACTGGACTCTCCCAGCATCTGGAACATATTTCCTGCCTCTATCTTGTCCAATCCCTTAATAATCTTATATGTTTCAATCAGATCCCCTCTCAATCTCCTTAATTCCAGCGTGTACAAGCCCAGTCTCTCTAACCTCTCTGCGTAAGACAGTCCAGACATCCCAGGAATTAACCTCGTGAATCTACGCTGCACTTCCTCTACAGCCAGGATATCCTTCCTTAACCCTGGAGACCAAAACTGTACACAATACTCCAGATTTGGTCTCACCAGGGCTCTGTACAAATGCAAGAGGATTTCCTTGCTCTTGTACTCAATTCCCTTTGTAATAAAGGCCAACATTCCATTAGCCTTCTTCACTGCCTGCTGCACTTGCTCATTCACCTTCAGTGACTGATTAACAAGGACTCCTAGATCTCTTTGTATTTCTCCTTTACCTAACTCTACACCGTTCAGATAATAATCTGCCTTCCTGTTCTTACTCCCAAAGTGGATAACCTCACACTTAATCACATTAAACGTCATCTGCCAAGTATCTGCCCACTCACCCAGCCTATCCAAGTCACCCTGAATTCTCCTAACATCCTCATCACATGTCACACTGCCACCCAGCTTAGTATCATCGGCAAATTTGCTGATGTTATTCTCAATGCCTTCTTCTAAATCGTTGACGTAAATTGTAAACAGCTGTGGTCCCAATACCGAGCCCTGTGGCACCCCACTAGTCACCACCTGCCATTCCGAGAAACACACATTCACCGCTACCCTTTGCTTTCTATCTGCCAACCAGTTTTCTATCCATGTCAATGTCTTCCCCCTGATGCCCTGAGCTTTGATTTTACCCAGCAATCTCCTATGTGGGACCTTATCAAATGCCTTCTGAAAATTGAGGTACACTGCATCCACTGGATCTCCCCCATCTAACTTCCTGGTTACATCCTCGAAAAACTCCAATAGATTAGTCAAGCATGATTTATCCTTGGTAAATCCATGCTGGCTCGGCCCAATCCTATCACTGCTATCTAGATATGCCACTATTTCATCTTTAATAATGGACTCTAGCATCTTCCCCACTACTGATGTTAGGCTGACAGGACGATAGTTCTCTGTTTTCTCCCTCCCTCCTTTCTTAAAAAGTGGGATAACATTAGCCATTCTCCAATCCTCAGGAACTGATCCTGAATCTAAGGAACATTGGAAAATGATTACCAATGCATCTGCAATTTCCTGGGCCACCTCCTTTAGTACCCTAGGATGCAGACCATCTGGACAGCCTTCATTCAGTCCCATCAGTCTACTCATCACCATTTCCTTCCTAATGTCAATCTGTTTCATTTCCTCTGTTATCTTATGTCCTTGGCCCATCCATACATCTGGGAGACTGCTTGTGTCTTCCCTAGTGAAGACAGATCTAAAGTACTTATTAAATTCTTCTGCCATTTCTCTGTTTCCCATAACAATTTCACCCAATTCATTCTTCAAGGGCCCAACATTGTTCTTAACTATCTTCGTTCTCTTCACATACCTAAAAAAGCTTTTGCTATCCTCCTTTATATTCCTGGCTAGCTTGCATTTGTACCTCATTTTTTCACCCCGTATTGCCTTTTTAGTTAAGTTTTGTTGTTCCTTAAAAATTTCCCAATCATCCATCCTCCCACTCACCTTAGCTCTGTCATATTTCCTTTTTTTTTAATGCTATGCAATCTCTGACTTCCTTTGTCAACCACTGTGGCCCCTTTCCCCCCTTTGAATCCTTCCTTCTCCGGGGGATGAACTGATTTTGCACCTTGTGCATTATTCCCAAGAATACCTGCCATTGCTGTTCCACTGCCTTTTCTGCTAGGATATCCGTCCAGTTAACTTTGGCCAGCTCCTCTCTCATGGCTCCATAGTTTCCCCTGTTCAACTGCAACACTGACACCTCCGATCTGCCCTTATCCTTCTCAAATTGCAGATAAAAACTTATCATATTATGGTCACTACCTCCTAATGGCTCCTTTACTGCAAGATCGCTTATCAAATCCTGTTCATTACACAAGACTAAATCCAGAATAGCCTTGTCCCTGGTCGGCTCTCGTACAAGCTGTTCCAAGAATGCATCCCGTAGGCACTCTACAAACTCCCTATCCTGGGGTCCAGCACCAACCTGATTCTCCCAGTTCACCTGCATGTTGAAATTCCCCATAACTACTGCGACATTACCTTTGCCACATGCCAATGTTAACTCCCTATTCAACTTGCACCCAATATCCATGCTACTGTTTGGTGGCCTGTAGACAACACCCATTAGGGTCTTTTTGCCCTTACTGTTCCTCAGTTCTATCCACACAGACTCTACTTTCCTGATCCTATGTCCCCCCTTGCAAAGGACTGAATCTCATTCCTCACCAACAGGGCCACCCCACCCCCTCTGCCCACATTTCTGACCCTACAATAGCATGTATATCCTTGTACATTCATTTCCCAGGTCTGATCTCCCTGCAGCCATGTCTCCATTAGCCCAACAACATCATAGTTACCCATTCGCACCTGAGCTTCAAGCTCATCCGCCTTATTTCTGACACTTTGTGCATTCAGATATAGAATTTTCAGCCCATTTCTCCTCTCTCTGTTTAAATCGCTGCCTCTTGTGCTTAACCCAGCTCCCCGAACTCCCTTCGGGCTATACGCCCCTTGAATTTTGTTGTCCTTTCTAAATTTACTTATTCTTTCAGCACATTTAACTCCATGTTCCATCAGACCATCCCTCTGTACATGTGTCCTCCTTATCACTTGTTCCGCCTCACCTTTCTCTACTACACACTTAATATTCCGGAACCGTGTAGTCCCCACCTGTCCTTTATTCTTCATCTCACTATCCTCTCTCGCATTCTGGATCCCTGCTCCCTGCAAATTTAGTTTAACCCCCCCCCCCCCCCCCGGAGAAGCACTAGCAAACTTTCCTGCAAGAATGTTAGTACCGCTCCAGTTCAGGTGTAAACCATCCCGTCAGAACAGATCCCACCTTCCCTGGAACAAAGCCCAATTATCTAAAAACCTGAAGCCCTCCCTCCTGCACCATCCTCTCAGCCACGTATTAATCTTTATAATCTTTCTGTTCCTTGCCTCACTCGCACGTGGCACAGGTAGCAATCCTGAGATTGTTACCCTGGAGGTCCTGCTCTTCAGCTTCGCACCTAACTCCCTGAACTCCCTACGCAGGACCCCCTCACTCAATCTACGCATGTCATTGGTTCCTACATGGACCACAACATCTGGATTCTTGCCCTTCCTCTCGAGAATAACCTACACCCGACCTGAGATGTCTCGGTACCAGGGAGGCAACATACCATCCGAGACTCCCGATCTTCCCCACAAAATCTCCTATCCGCCCCCCTGACTACAGAATCCCCTATCAATATCGCTCTCTTCTCTTCCCTCCTCCCCTTCCTAGTCGAGGGTCCAACCTCAGTGCCGGAGACAGGACCACTGCAGCTTGTTCCTGATAGGTCATCCCCACCAATAGTGTCCAAAACGGTATATTATTTTTGATGGGAACGGCCACAGGGGTGCTCTTCTCTCTCTGTCTGCTCCCCCTGCCTCTCTTGACTGTCACCCATTTGCCTACCTCCTGTCTTTTCAGTGTGACTACCTCCCGATAACTCTTATCTATCTCTGCCTCTGCCTCCCGAATGATCCGTAGTTCATCCAGCTCCTGCTCCAATTCCCTAACTCGGTCTGATAGGAGCTGCAGCTGGATGCACCTGTTGCAGGTGTAGTCATCAGGAACAACTGTGTTGACCCTGACCTCCCACATACTGCATACGGAGCACACCACTGCTCTAACTGTCTCCTCCATTACCTGATCCCAGATTAGTCAGAATAAATGATAAGCACGTACTCAGGCTCACTGATTTCTTCTTGCCGAAGCCCTCTTGCGCCGAAGCCCGCTGAGCCAAAGCCCAGCACTCTGCTCCCGCGCACTCCGCTGCCCGCACCGACGCTGCCCGCTCCTGAAAGTGGGCCGCTTTTTAAAGCCCACAGTTGCTACCCCTCAACCATCAGGCTCTTGAGCATGTTACGTACCCCGTAACTGGGTCACTTACCAGCAAAAATAGAGAGGTCCGTTGAAGTCTGATGGTACTATTTTTAACAGTATTTATTTATAAAAATACACAAAAATAATATCAATGCAAACACACAGATAATATACGTCGTCAATACTAAATCTAAAAGCGCGGGTATAATAATAATCAATAAGAAATAGCTCTATCGTTGTCTAGGGGATAATGTATTGTCCGATGGAAATATAAAAGTCACTTTAGTTCAGTCAAGCTGTAGGCTGCAGCCTTTTTGGTTGGAGAGAAAGACGGAGGTTTAACTTGCCCATTCCTTTTATGATGTCAATCCTTCGAGAGTCGTTGGGGGACTGATTTCCCCTTCGAGGTTAGCTAAAGCCGTGCTTCCGTGGCAAGACCCACCAATTCCGAGGCAAATGGAAAAGGACGCACGTGGGCTGGTTCCACTGGCTTTCGCTGTTACGCTGTTACAGGAGCTCTAGCATTTCTTCTGGTGCGTCTAAAGGGGCTGTTCCTCAGACCCTCTTTTATCCTGACTCACAGGGTCTCAGATGTCAATCAGGGTGGGATGATGCAATCCCTCCACCAACAACCCCCCCCCCCCCCTCGGTTCATTGCCTGGGGGCTTCGATGCATCGTACAGGATTCAATACACAAGTCCGTCTCCAAGAGACAATAGCCGTTATCAATGGTTCCGCCTTTCGGAGGCCAGGACACATTCCAAACTCTTTGTGGATTCTGCATGACTTTCTCTCATTTCCTGGGTGACCTGACTCGAATCAATAGCGATCCTGCCATTCTCAAAAAGGAGGGGGCCACGGGCATAACAAACAAAAGAGGTAACTACTCTCATTCTATTTCCGATGTTCCCACAACCAATTATGTCACTTTAAGGACCCTTTATCTTATTATTTCATGTTTCTAGTTATTTATTGCTATTTATTTAGATTTCCATTTGCACCGTCTGTTGTTCATTGATCTATAAATTTGCTGAGTATGCCACAGGTAAAAGAATGTGATGAAATGTATGTACTCTGATAATACATTTCACTTTGCAATTTAAACTTTGAACTTTGATTGGGTGATCAGATATTTGCCTTAACGAGCAGGTGGACAGGTGCACCTAATAAAGTGGGCACTGTGTGCATACTGGGATATAGGTAAAAGCCCAAAACAGCAGCTGTGAATGGAAGGATACTGCAGGTACCGTACCTGCTGACCAGAATGCCCGGGAGTTCTGCTGATTTCAACTTGGATAAAGACTTATGAAGATAGAGACCAAACGGTCTGCCACACGATCAGAGCAGACCTGCAGTCAAATTATTAAACCACTGGGGACACTAACCTGGTGAAGATCAAAGACGCCAAGCTTCATCACTTGGAGTTAGGTTCCCTCGTGTTGCCTGTGCGTTATCCTTCCAAGAATGCCAGTGCTCGTGCTGAGATATACAATATCTGTATATCCTGCCTTTGAGTCCCAAACCTCCAGACAATCCTTCATTGCCACCTGCATTTCTACTTCATTGTAAGTCTTGAGCCTTCCTCCGGTCTTGGTGCCGTCACTGGGGACACGACTGCCTCATTCAACAAATTCGAATTCTCCTTCCGACTTTGGGAACCCCTGGCTCACGGCTGCTCAAAGTACAGAAGGAGCTTTTGGGATGGAGCTGAGAAGCTCAGGCCCATACTTCAGTAATTAGTAGGTG
Organism: Hemitrygon akajei; assembly: GCF_048418815.1. Classification (NCBI taxonomy): domain Eukaryota; kingdom Metazoa; phylum Chordata; class Chondrichthyes; order Myliobatiformes; family Dasyatidae; genus Hemitrygon; species Hemitrygon akajei. The sequence goes on from NC_133137.1 coordinate 19,027,570, forward strand.
GAGCAGAGCACCTCACCTACACCCACCCGACAGCCGGTCAGGAAGCATCTGCCCATCAGTGGAGGACCATAAACTCATCATGAGGTATTGAATCAGGATAAGGCTATTCGGACCATCGAGTCTATTTAATCATGGCTGAGTTTTCAATTCCATGCCCCCAGCTTCTTATGATAACCCTTAAACTCCCTTAACAAACAAGCAAGAAACAATAAATCTTTGTCTTAAATACACTCAATGATTTGGCCTCCGCCGCCCTATATGACAATGAATTCCATAGATTCCCCACACTCTGATTGAGGAAATTCCGCATCTCAGTTCAAAAGAGATGCCCCTTTATTTTGAAACTGTGCCCTTGTGTCCTGGATCCTTGGATCCTCTCCTACTAATGGAAACATACTCTTCACGTCCACTTTATCCAGGATTATTGTTCCTCACACTGAGCCGACTAATTACCTCAGAATGGAAAAAAATCTATGGGAACGGACAAGGGTGGATAATGTTCCTTATCCGCAGAGCTGGACATATTGCAGACTGGTTGTGTATTTAATATTGTGTAATATTTGATATTAAGTACATAAACCATTTATATGGTCCTATTAAAATTGTAAAGCTTTCTTTGGGATTCAGAGTTCACTCCAAATTCTATTAAAATGTAACTTCTCTACCTGAATGAAAATTCCCCATTTGGAAACTCACCCAACTCCAGTTCCCGTCACAAACTGGTAAATGTCTCCAGCAGGTGCCCTCAATGAGGTGGAGCAGAATAATACTGAAATCCATCTCATTGATTACACAGAATTGCTGTTCCATGCACTTTACTCACAGAGTACAGAGACGACAATATTCCCAGAGTAGATTTTCTGTTACCACAAGGATCTGCTGAATGAAGGTTAAAAGTGATTTCTGATCTCCTTCATGCAGCCTGGACATGATTTATCATGGTTGTTGGAGGGGAGGCAGCAATAGTTCTTCGGGCCACTCTCCATCATGGTGTTTGTAACGTGGTGAGGCAGTTCAGTCTGTATTCAAGTCATTCACTGCTGCACTGCTTCCCTACTCATCCTAATAAATACCTGGCATACATATGATTGCACGCACTTAAGGCACAAACATATACGTGACCACGTACTTGCACACAAATCATGAGTCACATTAAGTTCTTCCACATTCTAGACACCAGAAAGCAAATGTCTGCATGTATGCAACTGTGCACATGTGTGCGTCTACATGCTTAAGTTTGTGTGAAATAATGGGACAGAGGGCTGTAGAGGTGTTTTAATTCGATACTGGGGGACAAAAAGAGCCCGCTATCTCAGATTCCTACAGGTCCTTGGTTGTAAAGACATTGTTCACAAGGAATGTTCGGTATTCATGCCTATCAACGCTGCCCTCTTGTATTGTAGTTCTTTACTGCAAACAATGGTCCACAAAACACATTTCCAAGGAATTAGAGCAAGTAAGTTGTTATTGGTTGACATTCCTGGATGGGTCCCAGCGGGTAAGCAAAATTATATTAACTTTATTAAATAAGAGAGTCTTTCAACAATAATCAGGGAACTTCATTGACACTAGTGAAGCATAGGATCAGAATTATGCCACTCGGCCCTTTGAGTCTATTCCATCATTCCACCACGGTTGCTTTATTATTGCTCTCAACACAATTCTCCTCCCTCGCCCCATAACCCTAGTAACCAAGAACCGATCAATCTCGGCATTAAATATACCCAATGACTTGGCTCAATAGCCATCTGTGGCAAAGAATTCCACAGATTCACCACCCTCTGGTCAAAGAAATTCCTCCATATTTCTGTTCTAAAGGCTGACCATCGTCCTTCAATACTGATAGTCCTTCTTCATTCCAGATTTCAATTTTATTTACGGATACCAAATTCTCCAGTTTTGAACCACCGCAGCACATCCTGACTCTAATTCACTAGAAGAGGCTTTTTTTTTTAGAATCAGGACTTGTCCGTTAAGTTTCAGCTTGTGACGCACCTAAATTTTCAGATGTGATGAGATTCCTGCGTTCGGTCGCATTGTTCAGCTTTGTTTAGATCACATAACAATAAAGAGCATCTAGTTCACTCGGCCGGGGAGCGATTGGATGCTGTTACAGAGCCCGTTTGCTGACCCACAGTCTGCTCCTCCCTGGATGTTCCGGGTCAGTGGCTGATCTGCAACAGTTTAATTTAAGACGACTGCAGAGCCTTCACCAAACCAACTTTAAACTGCGAAGTTGAAAAATAGTAATAATGGGATCGACCACACTGTTCA